>NC_043995.1:18592500-18605000 GCF_902150065.1 Myripristis murdjan
CAGTCCTTCAGTTACCAGGGCGACAGCTACAGCTCTGACCTCATGACCCCAGACTACACCAAGCTGGACCTGGGCGGGGGCGAGATCTCTGCAGCGGCCGCCACCACCTCCCTTCCCAGCTTCAACGTCTTTGTGGAGGGCAGCTACGAGCCCAAGTCCTCCTGCCTGTACCAGATGCCTGCGCACAGGCCCACCATCAAGAAGGAGGAGGAGAGCTACCCCACTGCTCCCCCGCTGGAGGTCATGTCCTCCTCCTCCATGTACTTTAAACAGTCTCCCCCCTCCACCCCGACCACCCCCTCCCTGCCGCCCCAGCCTGGCACCTCCTTCCTCTGGGAGGAGCACTCCCTGGCTCCTCCGTCGCACCCCCACTCTCTGGGCTCCGGC
The DNA here is from genome assembly GCF_902150065.1 of Myripristis murdjan. Classification (NCBI taxonomy): domain Eukaryota; kingdom Metazoa; phylum Chordata; class Actinopteri; order Holocentriformes; family Holocentridae; genus Myripristis; species Myripristis murdjan. The sequence goes on from NC_043995.1 coordinate 18,592,888, forward strand.
CTGGAGACAGGCCCCATCAAATCCCCCCGCTTCCCCCATTTCTACCAGCACTCGCCACCCCACAGCGGAGGCAGCATCGGTGGCTATGAGGGGCTAGGTGGCGGACTGGTTCGCACCTCCTCCTCTTCCTCCTCCTCCTCTTCCTCGGTTTCCCATCCTCATGGCCCGCCCCTGGAGCAGCACATGTACCAGCTACACCGTGGGGCCGGGGGCAGCAGCCTGGCCTTCCGCTCACTGGCTCTCGGGCCCTGTGGCCCCCTACTAGGAGACAGCCTGCCTTCACCTCCCCCACGCGGCCAACCAGGTGAGGGCACCTGTGCAGTGTGTGGAGACAACGCTGCCTGTCAGCACTACGGCGTGCGCACTTGTGAGGGCTGCAAGGGCTTCTTCAAGGTAACAACCCCTCAAAAACATAACCTTCATGCTCTTCCCTCAGTCCCTTTCTTTCTCTATTTTTTGTTTGTCAAAGTCTTTCAAAGTGCTGAGTGAAACTTTTAGACATATACAGATGCACACAAACAAACACTCCCACATATAACTGACATTCCTCCTAAAAAAAAAAAAAAAAAAAAAAAAAAAAACACCCAGCATCTGTGACTTAGCTGCTTGTATTTCATTTGAAACTTTTTTTTCTTGCTTTTGCCTCTCTCCCACTCTGCACCCCCCTCTGTGCTCTCTAAATCATCTTTAGAGTCATTTCGAAAGTGCAACACACCCACAAGGGTCATCTCCCCCAGCAACCAAATGGGCAAAGTGTGTACCGTCTTATGTGTGTGTGATCGCTTGTGTTGCGTGAGAACAGAGAACGATAAAAAAAAAACACACATCCTCTCGCAGACAACCAGGGAAAATTGCCTGCCACGCTTGATGCTCAGCCACACAGAAATCAAATGTGGTGAGAGGGCAGTGGAAATGGAATCCTCCCTGAAATCAAAGTTTCCTTTGAATATGTTTGTGGCAGCCACAAAATTGACCACAATGCTTTTATAATATACTTTACATCACACAAGTTAGTCTGAAATTTAGTTCACCGCTGATTCAATCTAAGACTACGACAGTTGTCACACATCCCATATCACCGCACTCACATGTATACACACACACACACACACACACACACACACACACACACACACACACACACACACCTACACACAGGACCCATCATTTAACAGCATCAAGAGCCAGTTTTTAGTCAGACACATTTTTCATTTCCTATTTTGATGACACAAAACGCCAATATTTCTTATAGACAGCTACTTTCAAAATAATAATTTCTGTGACACCTACCAGTTATTCGAGTCTCATCACGGTGTCGAAAACCTACGCATTTCACTGTATGTTCATATCCGCTCCAAAGTTGATGTCGTTTTTTGCAGTTTCGTACATTTTCAGGTATACTTATTAAGCATTCTATTGGTTGCATGAGAGAGAGAAAAAAGAGAAATTAAGGGACAGGGAGCAAGAAGGAGGGTGCAAACACAGAAGTAATTGAATAATGCCTCTGGTAGGTGGAAATGAATTATCCCTCTTTTCAATTAGTTTCACAATTTGTTTTTATTTAGTAATTAATGAAAACAGCGTCTGGTGGCAGCAGGCCGCGGGCTGTGAGCTCGCTACAAAGCTCAGCACCCACACAGCCTGTCAGACCTCACTATGTCTCCCTCACACACACATGCCGAGGCAACCAAGCACACACACACACACATACACAAATACACATGCACAAAAAACACACATATATACTGTATGTGCATGCATATTATAATTTTTTTTTATTCTGTCAGAGAGCAAACCCCAGATGCCACAGCAGAAACCATTAGAAATGTGTATTTCATGCACCTATTCCTTTTCATATTCATATTATCAGGCACATTATGCCCATTATCCTGATGGTTTTATTGTCCCTTAAATATATTTCTCCTGATTAGATTTAATTATACCTGAATAGTTATTAGGCATTAAATCATAAATAGTCGAGGGTTGTTGGGAATGATTGTTATTTCATCAGCGCAATTTGAAATACATTTTCACTGTGAATTAATTGTACCTCTTCAACAAGTAGTCATTATTTTTCCGAAGTTTATTATTTTTGCAGATTAATATGCTCCCTTAATTTTTTTAATATAAATATGTCAACTTGCATTCACCGGGCTCCATTAATTTAGTGAAACTTTTTAGCATTCAAATTTTAGAATTAAAAATTATATCTAAGGTAGTGGGAAGCAATAGCATAATACCAACATGATGCCAGAAGCAAAAAATGTCATTAAAACAACAGACATGTTTTTTTTTTTTTTTTAAACTGAGTTCTGTCCTAACCAATATGTCATTTAGTTGTGCTTTTATGCACTAAAAGACATTGTCCATTCAAAATATGTGATTTTTCTTTCACAGTGCGGTATATTTGTGTTAGAGTTCAGTGCTAAAACATGACAGAGGGGTGAAATAACAACAACAAAAAGATATTTAATTAATTAAAGAAAAAACACAGCGTGGATAAACACATGCATTCATACACACACACTTACATAAACATAGTTTGTGGCCACTGAGATACAAAATAACAAAATTAGAGTCCAGATTGTCTCCTTTTTTTGCCATAAATCACCCCAGCACTTTTAATCAGAGATGGACTTGAGCAGAGAGGCAGTCATACTAACTCATTCTCTACAGAAAGAGAGAAGGAGAGAGGGAGCAGTCTGATTGCCCCTGATTAAGGAGAAGAGTGGAGGGAGGGAGGAAAAAGAGGGAGTAAGAGGGGGAGGGAGGTCCCTAAAGGCTTTTAATTTAAGCCAAGGCTATTAGCACATGTTACATGTCATGAATCTGCCTCTGCATGCCTCTGCCCAGCCCCCAGAACACCCGCGGCATGTGTTTGTGTGTGTGTGTGTGTGTGTGTGTGTGTGTGTCAGTCCATCTTTTTGCAAGTGTGTGGCTGTGTGCAAGCGTTTCACCCTGTTTGCCCATGTAAGTATAGCTTTAGTACATATAGATTAACCCATCCCTATTTTCTTTCTCTCAGTGTTTATCTTCGACCTTTAGATGATCTGAACGTTTCATCTCTTAAATTTAGTCCCCAAAATTGCTGCGTGTGGCTACTAACGCTGAAACACTATCATCCCCCTGGAATTTCTATTTTTTTTTATGCAGTTTTACCAGATTTAAGCACACATGCCACGTGGATCTGACAGGAGAGATGAATTAAAACAGAACATTCCATGATCTCATCCATCCATGTTCAAACACATGGAATACGATTGTCTCTCTCACACACACACACACACACACACACCTTATTTATTATATAGCCTAGGTAGACCAAAGTGCATAACTAGGAACTACAAATTTGAAAATCACATTGAGGTAATCTGATTTGGGTGCATGCGTGTGTGTGTGTGTGTGTGTGTGTGTGTGTGTGTGTGGGTGGGTGGGAGTGTGTGTGGGTGTGTGTGCACATGTAGGTGGCCCATTGATGAGTACTAGACTAGTTAGTTAGACAACATTAGCTCAGATACGTAGTGTCTCTGCAGAGACGCCAGTCCTCCGCTGCTCCATTCTCCTTATTAGAAAGCAAAGTCACAAGAGTCGCAGACACACACACATCACTGGGGAGACACAAGAGACAAGCCAACACCCACTCATGAGAGCTCAATTTATCACAACCATATTGATAACTTCAAATGCAGGCTTGTGCAGGAAGCAGCCTCCTTAAATTAGGCTCAGGGGTGATACACTGGGAGGAAGTTTCCCCCCTCAGCCAGTGACAGGGGTCAGCTGGGAAGGCAGCAGTTCTATCTGAATCCCCAAAGTGTTGTGGGAAAAAGTCTTCATGCATAAGACAGCTCCAAAAAAAAAAAAAAAAAAAAAGTTGCAGGTATCTCTAAAATCCAAACTTAAAAGCATCACACTTAACACATTTGTATACAGTTTTCCCAAAGTACACTGAATTTCAGGTTGATTGAATTTGTTGTTGGAAAATGCAGGAAATCATAAAGACTGCTAAAATATACTGTTTCTTAAGTTAGCAGCTCCAGGCCTTATGTTTTAAAGCTGTAAATGTTGGTATGTTGAGGCTGCGTGCGTCATCCAGGCGACTGCCTTCTCAACTTTATGTTTAGACTCATGTAAGCTAAACGGATGCTATTCTCCCTTAACCACATTAGCTTTGGTAATGACCATAACTAACTTATCCTCGCGCGCACGGGTCATTGACCATTGAAGAGATGAGAGGGAGACATTCACAGCGATCAGCGGTGCCATGGCAACGTCTCTCATCCGGCTCTGGCCCCCATTACGCGCCAGTTCCGCCCTTACGCCGGAGCATATGGAATAATTGGTGTGTTATTGGTCTCCCGGGGGGGACGGGCATGTGTGGCGCGAGGGGTTCCTAATTGGATTTATTTGTTTTGATGTGTTTTAGAGGCGTTAAAGATGGGAGGCCGCGACACTTTCCGTGTGTTCCGTTTGTTTAATTTACAGTTATTTATGGTGCCTGGTGCACGGACTTACTAGAGCCACTGTTTGACAGCGAGGAAAATGTAAGCTGTTTGCAGATCATGGTAATTATGGGGAAATTGCGGCAAGTTTTCTTACAACACTTTAAGAGTGACACCCCGGGCACAGGCTTGCCCAGGAGTTAATTCTTTTTCATGTCAGCGGCGCTCAAACAGCTTAGTGGGCTAAAAGCCCCCAAGGGCCCTCCCTGGATCAGATTTTGCCCCGGAAGCCCCATGGGAAGATTGTGGTTGTTTGGTGATTTAGACAATAATTACCAAACTGTTTATATTATATTTGGAAGTTACTTATGATCAAAGGAGTCTCACGATGCAGTCAGTGAACGAAATAACAATGGATCTAACCGTAAAACAAGTTTTCCTTTTCTTAGCACCTTTTCTGTGACAACCGGAAGCCCCTATCCCACTTTGAGAACACACCTATCCAGCTTCATGCGCACGGGATAGGTGCAGGAGCGCGCGCGCGAACGCATAGAAAGCGCACTATACCACCTCTGTTATTATTGCCTTTCATCCACGCGGAGAGCGCGCCCGGCCCCACGCGGCCCGTTTCTGATTTCATTTTAATAAGGTCAGTAATAATCGCGCGAGCCAGCCGAGGAGAAAACACCTCCCGCGGGGCCCATTGAGAGGCGCGATGCGCGAGGCCCCGGAGGTGCCACGAGCTGACCCGCGAGCTTCACAAACAATCTGTTCACGCAGCTCTGCGGCCGCTGTCCCCTGTCTCGCGGGACCCGCCTCGGCACGCCACGCGCTCGTCCCCATTGTCAGCTCCGGCGCTAATAAAATTGTCCCTCCTGCAGGCGAGGCATGTTGGGAAATTAATTTTATCTAATTATACTGATGTCACCGCCGCCTTTCAGCGCGTAATTAAAATCTGACCTGCGAGCTTCCGCTTTCATTCTTCGCTGAGGTAGAAAAAAAAAAACACAACAAAACAGAAATTGAATTAAACAAAGTATTTGTTGATTGTCTCCGTGTACCGGCGAGTCTTTGGAGGCTGATTGTCGGTATGTGTGTTTGTGTTTTCCGCAGCGCACCGTTCAGAAAAATGCCAAGTATGTGTGTCTGGCCAGTAAGAACTGTCCGGTGGACAAGCGGAGACGCAATCGCTGCCAGTACTGCCGCTTTCAGAAGTGTCTCAGCGTCGGCATGGTGAAGGAAGGTAAGAGCGGAGAAAAGGGTGACCACACACCTCGCACACACGGTACAGATCAACAATCACACACGCTGTTGATTCCAGATGGCGCAACACAAACCCTAATAGGATAAGTCTGACCCCCAAGTCCTCATGGTGATGAAGTTCTTCTCCCTGATCAGGGTTTAATAGGCCGGTAATGATGCGGTCTGTGTTACCGTCACACACACGCACAGGCACACACTCCCATCCATCAGTCACTCATCTCTCCTGCTAGAGAAATGAGAATGGGAGCACTCATCTGACAGAGAGCGTGATGTGTCCTTACCAATAGCCACTGACCCTTAACTCTTAAATCCGGGCTGTTATCAAAGGTTATTTCAAGAGTCATATAAACTGACCATGATGTTGGGTGGTTCTCACACTGATCCACTGTTGAGTTCTGCGTCTGTGTCATCAGTATCTGATCCAGCTGACTGTAACCGCATCTCGCAGGATGTCCAGATCAGCATGTTAGGCTGCTCATTTTATCATTGTCAGTGGGTCACCAGTTCTCTGAGGTTTCTCATCTGCGCTGTCTCACACATTAGTGTATCTGTCATGTAGACACACACACACACTAACACACACCGCTCTATCCCATGCACACAGCCCGTTACACAGCTCCACTGCCATCTGGTGGTTATTACCGTGTAGGGATTGTGGGAATGTAGGAGAGACACTGTAGCAGATTTGTCATTTGTAGTCTTAATTTCACCGTTGCAAATTATTGATAGAGTCGAATTAAGAGAAGAAGCTTTGTTTAGATGCTGCGTACCTAAAACCAGAGTGAAAAAATATGCCTCATTATTGTCTTTTGTCTGCTTTCTCTCTCTTTCTCTCTCTCTCTCTCTTTTTCTCCACAGTGGTACGTACTGATAGCTTGAAGGGGCGCCGAGGCCGTCTGCCCTCCAAACCAAAGAGCCCCCTGCAGACAGAAGCGTCCCCTCCCTCTCCACCCCTCAGCCTGCTCTCCGCTCTGCTCAGGGCTTATTCCCACTGCACACCCCGCGACCTCGACTACAGCCAGGTACCCTCACATCCCCCTGTTAGAGATATATACACACATTTGGTTAGTGAGACGTGAGAAACATGAGTTGATCAAGGCTTGAATCTCGCTCGTCTCCTCGTCCCACAGTTCACTGCAGCAGACCCTCCCACCTCCTCCTCGGACGCGCAACACATCCAGCTTTTCTACAGGCTGCTCACCATCTCAATGGAGACCACGCGGTGCTGGGCTGACCGGCTCCCAGGATTCTCTGAGCTTCAGCATGACGACCAGAACCTGCTCATAGACTCCGCCTTCCTGGAGCTGTTCGTCTTGCGATTGGCTCACAGGTGAGAGACGACGCGGGGCTACCTGATTTCCGCCTGAGCAAAACTGGGGAAGCAAACTTTGATAAGCAGTTTAGCAAACGGATGAGAACTTTTTCAGTGTACGCAAGTCGACACCCATACAGGCAAAAATGTTATGGGCCGCTTCTTCCAAAAGATTTGCAATGAACACCTACGATTTGGCATCTCACTTTGTGTTTGGAACAACAGGCAGCGAATATCCTTTACCATTACAGTACAGTGTGTAACTGTGCTGGCATAGCTGTCTGCTGCTGTGTTGGTGTATCTCCAGAGTAGGAGGAGTGGAGCTGAGTAATCGCCATATGAACCAGATTATGAATGGAGTCTGTAGCTATGACAGCAGCTACACCCACAGAGTTCCGCTGCGCTTGTCTGATATCTGACGCACAGAGAGCTCTGTGTGTGTTCTGCGGGCTAAAACTGTGCTAACATTGTGAACTGCGAGTTGACAAGATCAATCCCATCTAAAAGCTAGTCAGCTGAGAGCACTGAAAAGGGCTATTGTGAAAAAAAACATACATATTCAATTCAGCTGACTGAAATATAAAGGGAATCGACTCCGACATGATTGACCTCATGCGTTCACCCTATGTGTATGTGAGCGTGCACATGCATGTGCGTGTGTGTGTGTCACTGGTGGATACCTGTGGTGCCATTATAGCCACCCCAGCCCGTCTTTGCCCAGGAATTGCCCGGGTTACCACTCTGCCCCTGCGAGGCATGTGACTGGTTAAATTTATGGGATGGAGGGGGGCTGGGCTACAAGCTCATCCTTTTGTCTGGGCTGTCGTCTAGGGCAGAAAACCAACACAGTCAGACACACAAGCACACTTACTCACACAAACACGCTGATGATGTAGAATCCCAAGTTTTTTCTCCCTCTCCCAGTGCAGGTCCAGGTGCAGGGTGGGTAGAGGCTGGGTGGTGGCATCACAGTCCCAGCAGGGGGGCATCAGGCTGGGACTGTGACTCACTCTAAACGGTGGACTCATAGGGGCCTCTATCAAACACACACACACATGCTACCACACACACACACCGCGCATCTTCCTATCAGCCAAACTCCCACAGCACAGAGGAAATCATACACAAACATGGCACTGTCTTACTTTCTTTTTCATCCGCGTGAGCCGCACTCTATCGCAGTGTTGCTGCAGCCTTACATTGACCCCGCGTTGAACCCAGATGCCTTGTAGATCTCTGCACAATCTTGTGTCTGTGCGCTTGTTGGTGTGTGTGTGTGTGAGTGTGTGTGTGAATGTGTGCTCACTGCTCAGCGTGTATAGAGTAAATTTGCTCCGCTCTTTTAGGCTGGCATTGCTGTCAGTGCTCCGTTACTAAACAGTTTCTGTGGTTATTGGTTGATTACCGTGGTGACGGCGTAGTCAAGGGTGAGTGGAATGTGTGGCAGATATCCAGTTGTGTTTGAGTGTGTGTGTGTGTGTGTCTGCCTGCCTGTCTGTGAGGGGTTCTTCATGTGCTTCTTTTAAACCTGGGTCAGATAATAATTGTAAAAAAATTCGTACTCTCACTCTTATTCACTGAGTTCAAACAGATGGGTGGGCTAGGACAGACATCTGTGGTAAATAGCTTCCAAATATTTTCCTTTCCTAAAAATTCTGAGAGTCACTGTATTGTGTAATGTGCGAAACCACACCCATTTGGTTGCTGAAGATGATTCAAACCCTGAACATTAGTGTGAAATGCTGTGTGAGGAAAGGTTGCCTAAAAGTGAGCAAAACAGGCCTGTGTGCAAGAATTTTGCCGATTTGATCCCCAGCCTGGACGGGACGATATGCTGACAAGGAGTGTCACAAAAATTAATGATTAACTACCAAATCAACAGCAAAATTCTGATAATCATACCAGTGCTGTTTTTAATGTAACTCAGTCTTTACTCGAATGTAGCCCTAGACTGTGTGTTTAAATACTGAAACTCTTAAAGCTGCAGCCATGCTTACAGGGCTGTAAATCAAATTGAAGGCACATAATCATACAATTACATTTGTTGTTATAGCAGGACATTTAATAAAGTTCCTCTATTTTTAAATTAGTATTTTGATGGGCTGCTTTGTTTTTCGACTTGAGGACATGGATTGTGATGCTTCCTCTTGTTTAAATACTTGACACTCATAAAGTTTCTGTTTATTGGTAAGTTGTACCTAATTGAGCGTCAAGTAATTGAGTGTGATTTCTCTTTTTGATGTGATGTCGAATCAGGTGTCAAGAACTGTGTTGGCGTCTCATCCCTGTTTCTTTTTACAATGCAGCTACCATCTTTTCACTGGCCTATTCCTTCTTCCCGTCTCTCTTGTCCAATAACTGCATCCATCTCTTCTCCTCTGCCCCCCTTCTCTCTTTCTTTCACCACCTCTCCCTCCCTTCTCTCAGGCCCATGAGACAATATTTCTGTTCTGATGGCTGCTGCTGAGTGGGTTTATGTTTATGTGAAAAAGAGAGTCACCGCCAGTGGGCGAAAACCTTGTATCTCCAAAATGTCAATTCGTTAACATCTAAGAAAAACCACTTGTTTTTAGCTCGACTGCCATGCATTTTCTGCGTTTATCCTCTGGGTTTTGAACGGGGCTTCCTCAGCAAAAGGGTTCAAAGAGTATTCTCCACTTGCAGAGGAGCATGTTATCATTGAAGTTCAAACAGGAGCGTGGCCAAAATTTGAGTTGCGAGGTTTCCACCGGAGAGCAGTGGAGGAGTGCTCATGCTTGATCAACAGAGCTGATTATGTGTGTGCGTGTGTGCGCTCTGCTGAGAGGGGGTGGAGTTCCTCCGTTAAACTCTAATGAGGATAATTAGACACACACAGTATTTCATCTCCTTCTCATAACTGCTAAACCATCAGAGAGCAAATGTTTATACAGGGTGTAATTTGAGGCTCACCCCTTTTTCCCCCCTTTCCCCTTCACTCTTTCTATTCTTACCCTTTGCTTTTTTCTGGGTTCCCTCTTTAGCACTTTTGCTCTTTTCCTCCCGTCTCTCTCACTCTCCTCTCAATACACTGAGCTCTTACTGTCTTCTTGAGATCCACTCCTCCACTCCTCACCCATTTTCTTTCCCTCCTTCCCCCGTTTTGCCTCTCCTCCCCCTTCTGTGCCAACTGTCTGAATCAGGATTTTTTATTAAGTATTTTAACATGAAGGAAGCCATGCTCTTCTGTTACACACTAATAAAGAACAGTCATGCAGCCCTCCCTCTCTCCTTCTCAGTGGAGAAGTGGGATGGCTGTGTGTCGTGAGTAAATGATGGTTAAATACATCTGAGGAGGCTTTTCATTTCCTCATTAAACCTCTGTGTTTCCACTGCACACCACAGCCCGGGCACATTAAAGCTGTAACAGTTCACCTATACACACACACACACACACACACACATGCATGCACGCATGCCAAGTCCTCACACAGCAGCCCTCTGCCCTAACCCTTCACCCCACACCGCCAAAAAGGAAACACAGGAATGTTTTAAAATGCTATAATTTGGAAAACACAAGCTTAATCATCTGCATGCCTGTGTTTGATGTGTGTCCCGAGTGTGCATACTGCCACGTTTTCTCATTGTAGTTATTGTAATGGTTTCCTTGCCCAGTATCTTAGGACGTCTCCACAGAGCATGAGGGGGGAGAAACAGCTTCTCAGTGGAAAAATGTTTTTTAAATCCTCATTTTCTACCCCTTTACTCAAATATGAACCGATGATCCCAAATATGAACCAATCTTCAGTCAGCCACTGTCATAGGTAAAAAAAAAAAAAAAAAAAAAAAGCCAAATCTGTCTTCCTCGAGTACTACCAAACTCCATGTACCTTGTGGCCATACCAACCAGGTTTGCTCCATAAAATAACCAAAGGAATGACAAAACGTTAATATCATCTTGGTCACCTTCTTTCATCTTCTGTCTCTCTCAGGTCCATGCTGTCAGAGGATAAGCTGGTGTTCTGTAATGGCTTGGTGCTGCACAGGTTCCAGTGCCTTCGTGGGTTTGGGGAGTGGCTGGACTCCATCCGGGACTTCTCCACCCACCTCCAGAGTCTAAACCTGGACGCCTCTGCCTTCGCCTGCCTGGCCGCCCTGGTGCTGCTCACAGGTAAAAACACAACCCAGCGCTACTTTTAATCTCTGTTACACTCATGAGCAAGTAACATCTGAATACATTCATTCAGCGTCATGTTGATATCTGGGAAACATAGAATAATTACATCTGTAACGGCACTCTTTCAAAATGTGCTGCTACTTACAAGACAAATCTGTCCAAAAAAGGCAACATGTCTGACGCAAATACATCTCCAGATGAGTAAATTCATTTGAAAATGTTTAGTGAGAAACTAAAAAGCATACAGGCAGGATTTATCTGGCTTGTTTCTTATTGGTCAAAAAACTGTGTGTTGCTCCATAGCTTCTCTCGCTCCAACAGAGCTTAATTACAGTGATGTCATGTAGCATAACGGAGCACTGCAATTAAAGGAGACATGCAACATATATAGAAAACCATACAAAATTGTGTTCTGTCGTGATGAAAAAATATGCACCACACAAGTTTGTAATTCAGTATTACTAATGACAAAGACAATATCACCATCTCAAAACATAACTATAAACACAAACTCACAGTATTTCACTTAATCATATTTCTCTCAAAAATAGCTCTCACGATATCTATTAATTTTCTATGAAAACGCTCTTTCATCAAAAATGGCTACGCAGAGTCTGGTTTCAAAGCTTTTGAACAAAGAGCTGCTCCTCTCCACTCGCACGCACAGAAGCTTTTCGTGTGCAGGTATAAAGCTACAAACCCTCACACACCCTCTCTCCTTTGTCCAGAGCTTTGTCATCAGGTGATTCAGTGTGACAGTGATCAGGTGGATACATCCACTAACGTCACAGATATGCTCAAACACATACGTGTGTGCATGCCTGTTCTCACACACCTCCGTCTGCAGTAAGAACCCGATACCCAGAAGCACCTGCTGCACCTGCCACACACCTGGCCCTCTAATCAGTGTGAAAAACTGAGGAGCATCACAGCTTTCTCTGTGAAAGGCGCTTATATGGTATAG
>NC_043995.1:18607500-18725000 GCF_902150065.1 Myripristis murdjan
CACACACAGTTGCGTGTGCAGTGAAGCATCACAAGGCAGGACACAGACAACTCATAAACACATTGACGTGGCTATCAAGTTGGGCTCTTGAATCCAAGTGCAATTTCTTAAGTGCTATCTTATTAAAAAAAAACAAAAAACAAGAAAGGAATAGATGGAGAAGGAACGATTTCATTTCAAACTCTAAATTATTTTAATACAAAGACTCGTCTTGTACCGTCAGTAGCTCTGAGAGGGAGAGACAGGCTCTAGAGAGCAGAGGAGATACTGTGCACTAACGATTGATGACTGAGTCACCCAGACTTGAACTTGCTGTAGTTTTTTTTTTTTTTTTTATTAACTCCTTTTGAAATTAGAGGTCGAGTAGGAGTATGGAGGAATGGACACGGGACAGAATTTGGCTTTTAAAGCACTTACACCCTGAGAGGGACTAGAAGCACAGACACACACCCTACCTGTTTCCAGGGAGGAGGAGGGCGACGCAGGGAGAGGAGGGTGTTCGACAGATAGCCGTAAGGCCGGGGGTGAAACATTCCACAGTCATGCTCTTTTTTTTTTGTATTTGTTTCTATTGTGGAGGCTGTGTGAGCGCGTGGAGGACATGGTTGCATACCGTCTTTGTGTGTACGCTTAGAGAAGCAGGATCATATGCATGGTGTGTTAAAAGCTGTTAAGAGCTGCCATAGCCTGTCAAAACAGCTCGACCTGTGTTTGTGTCTCAGACTGCGGCTCTATGGGAATCTCCCCAGGCCTCCACCACCCACTCACACACTCACGGCAGCAGTTTGAAATATGAAAAAAGCAAATTCTATAGATATAAATATAAATATAAATATATATAAATATATATATATATATATATACAAAACTAATATTTTGAAGTGTTTTTAGCTTTTTCAAATATTGTGGTACGAGTTGTGCATTGTTTTTTGAAGAAGAGAAACAAAAAAGAAAAAAGTTGCTGTTTTTTCAATGTCCCTCTTTGGTTTGAGTTTCCTGTTCGATTTTTTTTTTTTCTTTCTCTTTTTGGTTCACTGGATTTTCTGTTCAGCACTTTGAAATCATAAACTAGTTCTGATTATTCTGCCCGACTGTGTCCAGAGTTTTTATGACTGCTGTTATTTGTTTTTTAAATCAGTCTTATGATTTCATAAGAAAGAGAAAACAAGACATATTAAATATTAGTAGTGTGTAGAGGACATTTCAAAAGTAAACAAAAGAGCACATGTGAACTGACACTGACATATATGATTGCATTTTGCATTTTCGTGCATGCGTGTATGTCCGTGTGTGTGTGTGTGTGTGTGTGTTTGGCTGGATACATGAGCCTCTTGACAGGTAAAAGGCCTCCTCACTCTCCCGCGAGACCCTCAGGCTCTCAGAGAGTAGAGGGGGGATTAGGAGAGTAAGGAGGGGAGTGACGGGGAGGAGGAGGGAGGAGAGCGGAGCTTCATGTTAGCATGAGGTCCAGATCAGCCTCCAGCCTCGTTAAACACAATCGATCGCCACGGTGACATTTCACAGCACATGCCGTCTATACTGTCACTGCCATCACTCACTCTCTTGTCCTCCTGCACACCGGCACCACTGCGAACACACACTCACACACACCCAGACCCAGGTGATTGATAGTTAACAGTTTGGTAGTGACATTGTGGACAGCTCTATCTGTGTGTGAGTGTGTGTATTGGTGTGTGTGTGTGTGTGTGCGTGTGTGTGGGGGGGGGTGCATCAAAATAAAGTATGCGAGTATATTTGGACACTGCTGAGTTGACAGATGCTTGATATGAAAGCTATGAACTGACAAACCACCGTACAAATCTGTTATCCCAGGAAAACTAAAATATTTGAAGAGTTTATTTGCAACAACAGATAAATGCCATTCCTGGAAAAACGAATGCTTCACATAACAAACTTTGTGAATACAAATTCAAAATTTTATTGCAAAAGTTATGCTGCCTATTATGTTATAGCCTACCAGTGATTTTTAAATTGGTATTACCTAGAAAAATATGGTTTATAGAAATCAATACAAATGAATCAAATTAATTTAATAATCAAATAATCAAAATGAATTTATTTTCATTCTAAAAAGTAACATAAAAGCTCAGTCATGCTTTAGAGGAAAATAATGACAGGGAAGAGTACCTAGCCACTATGTGTGCATATGTGTGTGTGTGTGTGTGTGTGCGTGCGTGTATCAGTGGCGACTATGATACTCAACACTCTTGTGCTCCTGTCAGGGATCATGATGTCTCTGTGTTTGATCAAAGTGCAGGAAAAGAGCATTCACACCATCTACAGATGTGTGTGTGTGTGTGTGCGTGTGTGTGTGTGTGTGTGTGTGTGTGTGTGTGTGTGTGTGTGTGTGTGTGCACATGCACGTGAACGCACTAATCCTCTTTTTGTGACAGCGACATTTCTGTCTAACGAGTAATATAACATGACCAGAGAGCTCAGTCGAATGACCGAAGAACACACGCGCACGCACACACACACACACACACACACACACACACACACGCACACACACACATGCACACACACACAGAGAAGGAGCTGTCAGTCTCCCTGCTAATCGATCAGCACTGACAGATAGCAGATACCCCCAGAGTCTTAATTAGAGCTCCCATTAGAACACACACACACACACACATTTAAAGCAGCTGCTTTTCTTGTGAGTTAATAGCTAATTCTGTTCCAAGCATAAATATGATCTGACCCCTGTAACATTATATAGACACACATATATAGAAGCAGAAATAAAGCATAAATACAAACAATAGTGTTTAAACAAACCAAATAAACAATAAAAAGGTGCTCACAGGAAATGTAAAGCTCTAAATATTTGTAAAGGTTGACGGTGCACAGTTAATCTGTGCAGTCACATCATAGCTGCACTTAAAGACAGAGATTGCGGTATTTATCAGGTATCTCACTGTGGGTAGAGATCTACAGACCTGCAACATGAGCTGTGATTTGGACTCCAACCCACGACACTGTGAGCACATGGCGTGTGTCTTATCCCACTGAGCCACCGGGATGAACTGATCACACCTACTTTAAAAAACAGTGAGATGCAGGAGGTTAGAGGCTGCAGCTCCCTACTGGCTTCCTCTCCTGCTGACAAACTTCCTGCAGTAGATGGAACGGATTGGCACCTGAGTCCTGGGGCTGACACACACACACACACACACACACACACACACACACACACACATATGCACCATGCACACAGACAAACACATGAACCCAAACATGTTTGATGATCTGCTGTTGAGACTTTCACAGTCAGCTTTGTTCCTCCCCCTCTGTCTGCAGCCTTGGGAGTCCCCCTGGAAGTGGATGGACACACACACACACACACACACACACACACACACACACACACACACACACACACACACACAGTGAAGTGAACAGCATCAAGGGAAATCCCCTATTGATGGGGACTGTATCTTTCTCTGTGGCCCTTCGCATGATAAGCATCCTGCTGCAGGAAGAGTGTGTGGGGGGTTGGCCTAAATGTCAAAGGTAAAAGGTGACAAAAAAGAGGAATGGAAACATGCAATAGACCCACTCACACAAGTTGAGCCAGAGTCAGAGTAGAGGAGGGGGGAACCCCAAACACACTCTCTCTCTCTCTCTCTCACACACACACACACACACACACACACACACACACACACACACACACACAGACGCTGAAAGACACGTACGCACACAGAGATTTCATGCCACACGTAATCAATGTTATTTGCGTGACAGGATCGATGCTGTACATTCATGCTGTCAATAGCGTAAAGCCCGGCAGCTAAAAGATGAAAATCAAGTTGACACTTCTGCAAAAGCCAGATCAAATCAAATCATTCATCTCTTTGCTATAAGCCCATCATTTCCGCCGATCATCATTAATAAGCGGCAGGTGTGTGTTATGTAGAGACACTGGACTGTCACTGCCCTCTCCTTTGAGAGAGAAAAGGGGGGAAAAAATCCTTAACTAAACTATTTTTAAGAAACTATAGGCCTATAATGTACACAGTTCTTACAGAAAAACAAGGTTAAAGTATCACACAGTACCATCAGATAGCTTCATAATAAGTGTATAGCCTATTGCAGAAATCTAATTATTATTTCATGAGATGTCAACATTATGAGGCACGATAATGTTGTTATGAACTGAATACCACAAAACAGCCTACTCTTGGAATATTATAGGAATATTATAGTGGTATCAAAGAGCTTAAATACCATGAAAAACGATAAAAGCACTATGAAAGCTTGAATGGGCACCATACAGAGACTATATGAATATCATGGGAAAATGATGGTTATTCCTTGTTTGGGCTGGTGGAGAGGAACAGAAAGTGCTGCGGCTGCGGGTTTAAGTCGGAAACTATTCTTGTGCGCACTAGGAAGAGGCTTGTTTATAAACAATAGAGTCGCTGTCAGAAACTGAACCGAAAGAGCCCCTGAAAGTTGGCGAGTGAAAACGAAAACTTGTTCAACAGTATGCTAACGCTAGCCCTCACCAACCTTTAGCGAGTAAATTACCTCGGTCGAAATATTTTTTCACTGGTGAGTGTAAACGTTTGGTAAGTGTCGCTTATCTCCGACAGTGTGCGGTTGTTGGCTAAGTCAAAAAAAAAGTTAATAGGTCTGTCTAGTTATCTGAAAGTGCTTGTGGGCAGTTTTCCACTTCCTAACACCCAAAGTCATGCCAAGCGTTTGTTAAGGTGGTGTTAGCACTTAGCAGCTAGGCTACCTAATGTACCGCCGTATGATGTGTATGTGAGTTTACTCCCATGTGTTAGGAGCGCAGTTTAGCGGTTGTGTTTGTCCCACGGTTTATTAGAGTCAAAAAAGACCATTCATTTGATAGTCAGACGGCTCATTATCCCGATAACAAACGCACTGAAGCTCTGAAGGCCCATTATTGCTCTGAAAACACACACACACTGTGGAGTTGTTGGCGTTCATTGACAGCTACCCTAACCTGACCTTAACCCTAACCTGAGTAACCCCTGCCTAACCTTAACCAAATTTACACACTTCAGTCTTCACATAATGACAAGGAAGGAAGGTTTCTGAGTCATGGGCCTTGGGACCAGTGGGCAGTCCCCAGTTTAACTTCAGTGAGCTGACGTCATGTTGTTGTTGTTGTTTTGTAATGGGACAGCTAATGGCACAGCACTTTAATTAAAAAAAAAAAAAAAAAAAAGGAGTCAATTATGTGTTTTTATGTTATGTGTCAATAAAACTTGTCTTTGGGCACAGGGATTGAGTGGTAGTCCCATCTGGTTGTCTATCTTCTCAGTGATATTGTATGTTTGTATTAGACATGCTGTGCCATATATGCCATGTATGTGTATTACTGAATATAGGTGTGTAATTCAGTTCTGTTAAAACACATCTCTCTAGTTGACTCTTTGGCGGTCAGTAACTTTATATCAAGCAGCCATCATTCACTCTCTCTTCGTGGACAAGATCCTGTCTGTGAACGTGTTGTTGTTTACGTAGCTAAGGAAGATACAATACAACACAATACAATATACTTTATTGTCCCCGTGGGGAAATTTGTCTTGGACTCAATGCTGTAGTAAAACAGACTGCATGTAACAAAAACCTAATGCCAAGTTCAGATTTGTGTGTTTATACACCTGTGTGTGTGCGCGCGTGTGTGTGTGTGTGTTTTCTAATGTCAGAGAGAGTTTATTTATTTGATATAGTTATTGGATAAATTTTCTTGCATATGATATGCCTCTCTGGTATCAGGAGGGCTCATGGCAGAAGAAAGCAACAAGCTGACACTGAGGCGCCTGGAGGCACCGATCCACAAGTTCATTAAAGTGGCTTTACCTACAGACCTGGAGAGACTGCAGAAGCACCACAATAACATAGTGAAGGTGAGGGTCTGAGGTCTGACTGAACACATGCAAATACATTCACATCCCCTCTCTCTCTCTCTCTCTCTCACACACACACACACACACACACACACACACAGATGGATAAATGACCCTCTTTCATTTGTTTTTTGCAGTACCAGCGTTGCCAGCAATGGGACCGCCTTCATCTGGAGCATATCAATGCCAGCCGCACCGTACAGGTAAATGATGATACACTGTCAAGTCTACCAAAGCACAAATATGTATATGTTTGTGCGTGTGTGTGTGTGTGTGTGTGTGTGAGAGCGTAAGAGAAAGATCATTAACAGGCCTGCCAGTGATTCTGTCTCTCCAGTAGTGAGGCATTCTCATCATCTGCTAACCACCAAGTCTTATGATGCATTCCACTCCCTTCATAAGAATGAACCTCACATTCACAACCATGTGTCATCACAGTGGGTCATTTATTTACTGCCACATAAATTTAGCATTAGCATGACAAAAAAAAAAAAAAAAAACACAGTGTATCTACAAAAATCTTTTAAAATAGAAGATAACTTTTCCACACACCTTACATACATGTGTATATAAATATTTACACTGTTGCTACTTATATCAGTGAATCAGTGAACATTTTGAACAGAAACTTTCTAAAAAATCAGGGCAAAAAAAGTGTCATAAAATCTCAATGGACCATCTTTGCTCTGTGTGTGTATGTATGTGTGTGTGGCCCGTGGCTTTCGTGCGTACTTGTTCACATGGTGGGTGTGAAATGCCTCAGGGGATGTTGTTGCCTGGAAGCCACCGTGTCTCTGAAGGTGAAATAACTCCAAACAGGCACACACCTATCCTCTCACCATTACCCTCCAAACCCCAGGGATCGGCGCAGAGTGCTTTCCCATGTCTGTATAGTGTTAACCTTGGGTGGGGGTTAGTCTACTCTGCTCTGTGTGTGTGTGTGTGTGTGTGTGTGTGTGTGCACTCCTTTAGTAAGATGAAGATTGGTGATAATGTACAGTAGCATGCTGAAAGAGAGGAGAGTGGGAGAGATACTGTAGATAGTGCATCTCTAAGACCCTGAAGTGTAATTACCATTGATATTTTGTACATATATTTCTGTGTTTTTAACCATCCTGCTTGCCCGCCTGCCTTTTTGCCCATTTATTTGCATTGATGTTTATCGGTGTTTGTCCTCTGTCCGTCCCT
This sequence comes from Myripristis murdjan, assembly GCF_902150065.1. Taxonomy (NCBI): domain Eukaryota; kingdom Metazoa; phylum Chordata; class Actinopteri; order Holocentriformes; family Holocentridae; genus Myripristis; species Myripristis murdjan. Next base: position 18,614,595 of record NC_043995.1, read on the forward strand.
GAACACACTGTCCTGCTCTTCCTCCTTCCAGACAGACACACAGACAGATAGCAGTCTCTGCCCCAGCTGATGATTGACATCATCTACTCCCCGTAGCCCAGATAACCTCCAGAGAGAAGCATACACAGATTCAATACACCCACTTTTACCACAGCCACTTCTGCACAAACTGAGAGACAGAGGAGGGGAGAATAGTGTTTTACCATGAATATTTTCGTTTCTCTGTCTGCATGTCAGACTGAAAGTGTGCTCACGGTTAATTTGCAGGCCGACAGATGTGTGACCTAACTGTCCCGGTGTTAATCAGTGTTTTTCAGTTTTGTTCGTGCATGTGTGTGTAAGCACGTATGTATGCATGTATGTTTATTCATGTTGCGTAATTAGCGGGATGTGTTATCGGCAGCGTGCTGACCTCCTGAGCCCTGGCCTTGCTGTGGCCTGAGGGGCTGATGGCTGGGATGTAATCCTCCTGTCACCCCCAGGGCATGACGGGATTGAGGGGCTCGTGTTCCCCAGCCTCATTTGAACCTTATTAAGACACCCCCACCACCGCCTCTACCACCATACACACACACCTCACCACCCCCAACCTCCTCCCACCAGAGCACAGTTTACCGAGCCCGTTATGTGTCGTGTGTTGAGTGTCAGCATGAGCAGGGCCTAGACGCTTACTGGACAGTATGTTTTTTTCTTTTTTTTAGTAGCATTTAGCAGATGTGATCATTACACTAAACTGTTTATAATCATTTCTGTTATTTATAGTATATTAAAGTGCAGAAGCCATGGTCAACTCACAGTTAATCGTGTATCAACCTGTTGTTTTTGTCTTGATACTTGACTCTGATGAAGTTGCAGACAGTAGTGAAACATTGCACCTCTATTCAAATAAATTACTGAAAGAGACTGTGCTGCTCCGGTGATGATCTTTTCCTCTAATTGATTGTTATTTTGATAAAACACTTAATACTATAGTCAATAATCAAGTTGAAATACCAAACATTTACCAGTTACAGCCTCACAAATGCCAGGTTTTGCTCACTTTTCTCCATTTTTATCATTATACAATTAGACTAAAGCAGACCAAAGCAGTTTGAAGACATCACTTTGGGCTGTTGTACCTTGTGATAGACATTTTTTCATCTTTATCTTTGACACATTGTAGACTAAATCATTGGTTAATCAACAAAATAGTGAGTAGATCAATCATAACTAAAAATAATTATTAAAAGCAGCCCTAGTATATTATTTACTGAATGTTGGTGTGTATTTGCAGTTGATTGTGGTTATTAGTGTCCTCTGTTGATTTGTTAATTGGTTAGGTGATTGTACAGGTTAGCCTTAATGTAGCATCTTGTTTTGTCATGCTTTATGCCTTAAGTGTGTGTGGTTTTGCTATTGTAGTTGAATTTACCTACAGAATATGTAGAGTGCTTATGTTTTTCTGCCTCTGTGCATGTGAGTCAAATGTTCCATTGTCTCTCATTGTCTTTCTCTCTTTTCGTTGCTCATCATTTATGTTTTTTCATCATGTTAGTCGATCCCACTGAGTAGCCGTGTCCTCCTTTGTGTCCCTGCAGCAGCTGAGAGCCAATATCAGAGAGATGGAGAAGCTGTGCAGTCGAGTCCGTGCTGAAGATGCCGCCGCCCTGGAGAAGCTCGTCAAGCCGGTTAGAGACCGGGCATCAGCTGCTGCACAAGACTTCTTGCTCTTGCACTCTAATCCCGCCCCTCAGCCAGCCCCACCGCCTGCTAGCTGCGTGTCCAGCGGTTGCCGTGCCGACGAGGATGCGGGCGGGGAGCCGGGTGGGGAGTCTGTCAGTCAAGTTCAGCTCCAGCTTCCAGAGATCCCTGACGATCAGAGTGCTGCTGAGTCTTGGGACACCTTGGAGGAGGTGCATATATCCCGAGTGCTGTTGTTTACTCTGCAATGTTTTTTCCTGTTTATCCCTGTATCCTAACACAGAGGTTTACAAACTTTTAACTGTTCCTGTCCACAAAATTGACCGACACATTTGAAGTGATTTGGCTTGAGGGACCTCAGAAGACACGGTGTCTTGGTTTGTGTTAAGGATTAAACTGGATGCCATACTTGGACATTGACAAATTGACAAAGTGTTGAGATTAAAATATTCACTTGTACATTTTTTGTATGGTAGCAATTTCATGACCAAATTGTAGTGAAATTAAATGATTCTTCATTTTGCTAAGAAGCCCTTGGAAGCCCCTGAAGGACCCCTGGGAAACCCCATACCCCACTTTGAAAACTGCTGAGCTAACAGAACCTGGCCATTGTAATTTATCTCAGTTAGATTGTTTTTTTGTTTTTTTTAGCTGCAAGCAGCAGCTTTATATCTTCCTTTGTTCATCGGTTGGTTGTGGTCCACAAAAATTTCCTCATCCTCTCGTGGCTACAGTTTTCATCTCAGGAGGCTTAAATTTGGCAAATAGGTCAAGTGTGGGTGTGTGAAGGTGTGTGTTTTGTGGCAGTGGGAGTGGCCTATCGCTTAACTTCGAAATGGGTTTACAGACTTGCACAAGATTTTGTGGAACGGACAGCTGAGGAACTATTCATGCCAGCTGGCAAGAAGAGGGTGTGGCAGTGGGAGTTGCCTTTGACAAAAAGGTGCATAAGTTCTAGAGGGATTCATGTAATATGGCCAAACTTTGTAGACACACACACACACACACACACACACACACACACACACACACACACACACACACACACACATACATATACAAAGATAGACAGGCACACACCTACACACACAGACAGACGTACTTTCATTGGTGATGGTTTGCCCCGTGCCCTACTTTCAGCTTATGACTGGACTCGACAGAGGTTCCTGTTTCAGTGGTGTGGCCCTGCCATCTCATCCTGTTGGTCCGTCAGTTCATTTGTCCACAAAAATCTATTCGATTTACCTTTACTGATTGCTGTTTATTTGATCCACAAAGCTGGCAACTGCAGCTTTCTATGTACAAGGCTGAAATTTGCCATGGAGGTCAAGTGTCTGAGAGTTTGTGTGTGTGAGTGTGAATGCATACACACACGCTGGTACCTGGTCGCAGCTATTGCAAATACTGTTACAGTGTTAGTAGCTAATGTATGTAGCACGTTCTAAAAATATAATGTATGCCATCACAGTTTAAAAGGTATGAAAGTTGAATATGTGATCTTGTGTCTTCCAGGATCTGAAGGAGCTGAATGGTTTGGTGACAGAGTTTTCTCTGCATGTCCATGTGAGTATGATCACTCCACTCTGCTTTGTGCTTCTGGCTCTGTGTCGCTGTGTTTACTTTTACATCTACATGCATTTCTCCTACTACATACGTGCACATTTGCCCATACAATGCATATCTAAGTGCAGCTGAGGTTGTTTCTAGGAAGAGTGTTTCTAGGAAGTGGCCTATTTGACTGTGTGTGTCTGTGTGTGTCGCCTGGTACGGCTCCTTGGAGAGGAGTTACAGAGCTCGGTGAATGACTGCCGGTGGGCCCCTGAGGCCTTCGACTGAAGCAAGAGGAGGTGGTGGGGGGTGTGGAGGAGACGTCCATGGGGGGAGACAGGGAACAAGGCATACAGCGGAGCAGGTGGAGAACAGACGGCTCAGATTATCGCTCTATCCTCGGGGATGGAGGGAGAGAAGCGGGGAGGAGAGATTAATAGTGAAAGGAGCCAGTCAGAAAGAGAGAGAGAGGAGGTGAAGGTATAGTTAGGGTGAAAAGGTAGGCAGAGGCATAGGGGGGGCAGAGAGAGCATAGACATGTTGTTGTGGTGTCTCTTGGGTGAAAGGCACTGTTAAGGGAGCAATATTCCTGCGTTCAGCCACAGTGGAAATGAGTGTGTGGGTGTGTCCCTATGCGAGTCTCTGTGTAAGCAGCTGTTTCAGTGTTTGGGCAAGTGTTTTCATCTTATGAATGCATATAGTGATTTTTGTTCCCCTGTTAATAATCAGAAAATCTGTCAATATTAGACTAGTTGAAAGTCAGGATGCTCATATAAGATTCAAAAAGTACAATGAAATAATGTTGTTTCCCGAATCATCCAAAGTAATCATAGCTACTAATTGGCATGACCACAGTATGTAGCAGAATTTTGTGGAGTGTTTTATTATTTATTTGGATTACTTTATTTATTTTAGGTCATTAATGTGGCTCCAGTGTCTCTAGTATCAGGGTTTTTAGAAAGCAGCAAGGACAAAGAGAAAGAGAGCGGACTTCTTACTGATAAAAAAAAAAAAAAAAACAGTGATTTACGAATCCGATTAATGCAACGCATAGTCTTTTGTTAAGGTGTTAAATCTTTCAGAACGTCACAGAAATAAAGATTTTATGTGGATGTGTGTAACAAAGCAGTAAAGATGGACAAGGGAAGGATATATGTAGTATATCTATCAAAAAAAAATCTATCAAAGAGCGATATAAAGGATGAGATGACTTTTGAGTTCAGTGTGAGGTGGTAAAAGAGAAAGAAGAGGTGCAAACGGAGGGAGAGGAAAAAGAGGAGGAAGGAGTGAGTGTGCTCTGGTTGTTGTTTGGTCACTGTGTCTGTCCAGCCCTCACGGAGAGAGACAGCTGCCACTCTGAATATTTCATGAGTGCTACACAATGCCCAACAACCCCTCCACCCCACCCCCAATGTAATCCCCCTTGAATCTGCCTAGAGTCACAAAATACACACACACACACACACACACACCCGATGCCACACACACTGGCACAGACACACACTCTCACACTTCCAATATGAACTTGTGGTGTACAGCAGGATTTGGACAGGTTAAACGAACTACACCACAGGTGGTCGGTCTTATACACGTGTGTGTGTGTGGGTGAGTGGGCTTGCATGTATGTATGTGTGTGTGTGCGTGTGCGTGTGTGTGTGTGCGTGTGTGCGAGTGTGTCTGCGCGGTCTCCAGTGTATAACTCCTGTCCATCAGTCCCAGCAGGAGAAGATTGACAGCATAGAAGACAACATCAACACAGCCGCTGCCAACGTGGAGGAGGGGACCAAGAGCCTGGGGAAGGTGTGTACGTGCGTGTGTGTCCTGACGATCTCGCTGTCTGCACTGATGCATGTGTGGTGTTTGGGAGATGGGGAGATCGATGGCACTTTGCCTCCCAGCCATTCCACAGCGTTTGTCCTTATTGATCCGTTCGAATACGGAGGAAAGCTGCAATTAAGGAAATAGAGAGAGGAGAGGGATAGAGAGGAGTGGAGGGGAGGAAGAGTGATAGAGAGGTAGGATGAGAGGGGTGACAGGAGAGTCTCGGTGTGTGTGTGTGTGTGTGTGCGTGCGTGCTTGTGCAACATTAAGGAGAGGTTTGAATGACTGTTTAATAGCTTTTCAGGAGCAGCATTTCGGTTTCCATTGTCAGTTCAATACACTCTTGTACACTGTTTCACAAGTGCGCACACACACACACACACACTGACACTCACATGGAGTATAATACACACAGACAGGTCAGGGCCCTTTACACATATTACAGACTCTGTGTTGAACTCGCTGTCTCTAATACCCAGAATGAACTACCTGTTACCACACATACAGTCATGAATACCTATGCATTTCTGATTTCTGCCTAGAAAGTCTTAATCATAATAAATATTTTTGGTTTAGCAAAATTTACTGGTAATGAAAGAAAATCAAAGACATTGCATTTAATCATTGTATTTTATCTTTGTTTTTTGTTTTTTTTATATATATTTTGCCTCAATTTTAGATACATAGTAATGAGGGTGTGAAGTTGTTTAAACTGTAATTAGAAAGTCAACAGACATTCAGAGCTGACAGTAACAAGAATGGCACTTAGTCAGGATTATAATGTATTTCGCAAAATCTAGAGAGAGCAGAGAGTAAGTGAAGTGTCACGGAAAAAAAGTCAGACGATGAGTCATGAAAAAGTCATTACAAAAGGCCACCACTGTCTGAAAATTTGCTTAAAAAAAAAAGCAATTTTAATAAAATCTCTTTAGCAGGGAGGGTTATGCCAGACCCTTGCTGTTGACCTCCACATTTTGATCTTTAGTCATATTATTTATTTAATAAGGCCTGCAAAAATAATGGATGACAAATATCTTTTTTGAAAAGTAGCAATTTCAATTAAATTTTACACAGATAGAAATATGGCCAAAAGTTGACCTCTGCATTGTGGGCAGGTGTGTTTGCTGTCTGTGTCACAGGAGGCAGTGGATTGCACATTAAGCAAAGGGGGTGAGGAGAGAGAAAGGAGATGAGAGGGATGTCAGATGTTTCAGCGTGTGTTTGAAAGCCTGTTATCTGTCATCAGGTCAGACATTACACAGTCAGACTCACAAATACCCACATTTCCCCCCATCCTCCACAACCTGTACCGACTCCTTTCAACTCAACTTGGATGAAATTAAAATTCCCTCAACTGCCACAGGGATGAGGACAAGGAATGCTAGCTTTTGAACTAGATTAATTTAATGGTGGTGTTAATCAAGTGTGTGCGTATGTGTGTGTGCGTGTGTGTTAGGATGGTCAGAGAAGTCACTCATTAATTGCCATCAGCAAAGAGCACCTTCCACTCTGATGATAACAGCCGTAATAACACGCAGGCCACATCTGCCTGATTTCTCATAAATGAAGATAATGAAAACGCGAGGCTTTGATGCAGCAATGGAAGTGTGAGTTTACATTTACGCATGTAGGCCTGTTTGTGTTTTTTCTCTCCCCTCTGTGTGTTGATGTGTGATCATGAAAGGATAGACACATCTAAACACTATCGCATGCTGTGTCTTGAAGCATTAAAGGACCAGCATCTCCAAAGGTGTGTGTGTGTACGTGCGTCTTTCATTTCAACTGCTGAATTGGGAGTCTGTTTATTTTCCATTCTGCTTGCTTTCACCTAAATTCAACCAATTAATCTGAAACATCTCCTCTTCCTTTCTCCGTGTGCTTGTTTCTCAAGGCGGTGGGCTACAGGTTGGCAGTGCTGCCGGTGGCTGGGGCCCTGCTGGGCGGAGTGTTGGGGGGTCCCATCGGCCTGCTGGCGGGGTTTAAAGCTGCAGGGGTGGCTGCGGCGGTGGGAGGTGGGGCCCTGGGTTTTGCAGGGGGCAACTTGATCCAGAAACACCGCAAAACCCGAGTGGAGCTACAGATGAAGCAACTGACAGCGCCACCCACAGAAGCAGAAGCCGAGCCACAGTCAGACAAGGACAAGTGACCACCCAAGACCTCTGGTTAGCCAATCATAGCTTGAGCCAAGGAAGGTATGACCTCTGACCTCAATTGCTGGGCAAATTGCTTCGGTCAATTGCTGTGACTGATGTTCCTTACAGGCAAGACCTCCAACTCTGCTCTCTATTAAAGAGTGCTTCAAAAAGAAATGCTATTAAACCTGATCACCCAGCACTGCTGTAAAACCATGACTTTCCCCACAGCGTCATTTAAGAGTACAATATGTGACTGTCTGTGTGAATACTGTTTCTGTCAGGATATCACTCTAGTTTTAAATACACAACTGATTTTATTCTGAGCTTAGCAAGTACAAAGATAGCAGTTACACTACAGAGCTTAGTGTGTGATGGATCAGTGTGCCACGCCTCCAAGTGCCTTCCTCAAGTAATAAGATATGTTTTGCTGTTAAACAGACCAAACGCTTGTCAGACACTAACAGTCTAACTAGAGCCCCAAATGTGTGTATGTTTCTCCAACTATGTTGCCATCATTGATTTTTGACTAGGGCTTGAGTTTACCAGTTACCTCAGTATCCCCTTATTGAGGAAGAGCAGGGTTGCTCTGTGTGCAGGATGAAATGCCACAACTGCTGTCCCCAAGTGAACTCTGAGCTACTACTGAGATAAAACCGGGAATCATGTATTGAGAGAAGCAACATCCCTGTGGTGTGTTATAATTTATATGTTATGTGTTACTACAGAGATGTTTATGTAGATAAATATATTGTATATAGTTTTTTTTTTTTCTTTTTTTAAATGTGAACTCCAAATTGCACAAAAATGCCAAAGTGCCACTTTGTAGATCACTTCATAGCTTGGGGTGGTCTAGCTCAAACACGGTGTACGAGCCCGCAATATATTGCTTATTATGCTGCTGCTGTCTTTCTAAATAAACTGCCTCTTTCCAGTCAAGGTCCATGTCCATTCTTCAGATGAAATCAACACTAAATGAAAAGACAAATGTTTAATGACTACAAATAACAAATAGACAACACAGAATCCTGTAAAATGGTTTTTAATTTACTTTTTTCCATTTTTTTGATTCTTCTCCCCCTCTGAGATGACTGAATTTAAAAATGGCATCACCTTTCTTCCATCTCAACCCTCCCCTCCATTCCTCTCCTGTATGTGGGCTGATATGTCACTATGCAGGCTTCTGTTGGCCTCTATGGAAGGGCAGGACGCACAGTACAGTACAAACTTGGCAAATGGGTCCCAATACTCTTTTCTGGCCTCTGCTGGATCCAATCAAAGTGATCAGACCTCGAGGAACTAGACTTGTACCAAAACCATGAGGACAAATGTAGACAAAACCATTTTAAGAGAACTAGTAAAAAGTCCCAGACCGCAAATATTCTGCTTCTCATCACACAGGGCTTTCCCCCTCCCCTTTATCTCTCAGGCTTTAGGATGCTGACTTTGTCCCCCAGCATGAAGACATATGTTACAACAGCTAAACAAAAAAAACAGTCATTTCATAGATTTGTGTTCATGTTGCACTACACCTTCACTTCAAAACATTTTTCTTCGGTCTATTTGATTCCTGGGAGCACAGCTTAGAGGCTCTATGGCTAATCAGTGACATCATACATCATAATCTGTAACAATTTAGTACCAGGAAGAGAAGGGGTGCATCTCAATAGGCTTGGAGTAGCCGCATCTCCTTGTCTTCTGCCTTGGGTCCCGATTAGCAATTATGTTACCAAAATATCTTACTTTCTATTCTTTCACAACTCTGTGCACAGGGAAGGTGCGGAGATGATGCTACTCCAAACAGACATGTTATCGTACATTGTGCTAATGGATTTGACTGGACTTGGTCCTATTGAGATGCAGCCAAGAGGTCAGTGAGAATCCACAGGTGTCTCCCACCGGACAGGCTGAACTGGACTACCCACAGATAGGAACCATAGAACTGGAGTGAGGGAACTGTTCTGTTTTTCTACAAAAAAAAAAAGGTGATGTAAAATAAAGGAATAAAATAAAGAAAACTCTGCATTTAATTTAGACCAATGATGACAGACACGCCCACGTAGCACAAACATATTTACAAGCTCCAAAAAATAAAAGTAAAAACACTTCTCTTGATGTCCTAATGCCCCTAACGCCTGCCCACACACACATGGTTTTCTCCCCCCTCCCCTCTTCCATTTTATCCAAAATAAAAATTGTATGTGTAGGAGTTATGAAAATATAGGTTATTCCAACATGGTTGTGTCATGGACCGTACTCCTTCCTCTCTCTCCTCCTTCTCTTTTCTCTTTTCCTTCTCCTCTTCTCTCTCGCTCTCTTCAGTAAGGGTGTTGGGTGTTGCTGTTCTGTCCCGTTGGCCTGTCCCAACCCTAACCCCCTCCCTGACCCCGGGGCGTGGCATGGAGTCACAGGATCACTGGAAGGCCGTTGAGGTCACAGCTCGTCGCGGTCCCTGCTCAAGATGGTGTAGCGAGTCTCACTGGGCGCCAGCTTCTGGAATGAACTCTCTGGGGGGCTGCTGGCCACTTCTCCTCCCGTTTCCTCCTGAGGGCGGAGTGTACAATGTCAAACAAAAACCAAAACGGGTCAAATTTCATGTGACACAGCAAACTAGGACTTCCAGCAAGTGGGTAGTGTGTGCTGCTGGCCGACCTGTCCGGGCGTGCTGTCTGTGGGGTCGGGTCCATGGTGGAACTCTCGGTGTAGCTTCCCAGAGTGAAGGTCCAGCACAAACTGTCTCAGCTTGCCAGGGACACTGAAAAAAACCACACACACACATACACATACACAGAGATACACATTAAGCTTTAATATTACCCAAAATTTAATACCATGCCATTACTGTCACTCAATCCATCTGTTCAAGTGTTGGAGGTAACTTGGCACTAACTGCAGTGCCATTAAAAAAAAAAAAAAAAAAAAAAATCACATAGAAGTTAACGGTGAGATATGAGAAAACTGCGCTGAATACAGGACCCTTTAGACTCAACTGACAAAAAAAATGTGAAATAAGCACAAAATATGATGGTTGAGTCTACATGGTTAAGAACAACAGCAACAATAAGAGACAGACCACACTCATACAATATAGATACACAGGTGTCAGACAGGTGAGGCAGTAAATTATGTAGAGTCAATGAGACAATTGACAATGAATTGAAATTTGCAATGTAGATTTAATCAATTTTTGAGAAAAAAAAATTGGCCACACTTTCTTTGGATTGTCCCCTTTAGATGTTCAACAGAATGTCAACTGATATATAAATTAAATATCAACAAGAGGTCAAGAGAAAGTCAACAACCATAAATTAAATTTCAACAACAGACTGATGTATCTATTGACATTCTGCTGTATGTGTTTGCTGAATATTAACAAACAGGGAGGTCTAGTTGACATTATTGCTGGACGCCCACGATTATCAGGCCCACCAGCGTTATGGGCGAGACCCGCCCACAGAGTTAATGTTAGGGTTGTGGTTGGGTGACAGCATATCTGTTTTAGTAAATGGACAACAGGCCAACAAATGTTATGACCAATCACAGTGCTGGTGGGCATCACTTGTCCAGAACTCCAGTGGGATCCATAATAATACTTTGTGGACACGATGAAATGTAATTTACGACTTACTGGTATTCTACTAAATTCTTATATAAAATATATCAATTTACATTCTGTTGAATATCTATATGGGACTATCTAAACAAAGTCTTGCCAAATTTTTTAATTCAGTGTTTTTTTTTACATTTACTCTACATCAATGAGTCTGAAACAAAAATTATTAATAAATCAAGAAAGCACTTTTGTGCAAAAACTGCTTAAAAATAGCTATTGTACTGTATAAGAATTGCACCCTTGGATACAAATACCCAATTTCTTACACCTTTCAGAATAATGCCTGCCAAATAGCTTGATTCAACACTGAAGAACTGTCTTGCATAGACATTCAAAACATGTCCCAATATCACATACGACTGTAAATATCGCAATTTTACGGGCCCAAACCTCATACACATTTATTGTGAGCCTGACAGCTGCATCTGACACACATTCCCACACACAAAGGTCAGCAATAAAGACAGGGCAGGTCCTACTATAGTGCAGATCAGAATTAGCCACCAATATAAAATATTGCTTTGGGCAGCAACAGACAATATTAGGTCTGTGTAGATGTGCCGTGAAGCGACATTAATCCATATCAACCCTGTCCTGTGAAGTGTGCTTATTAATGACAGAAGGTCATGAGCTGCTGTCCTATCACACAGACAGAGCTGGTGCCCAATCACAGATAACCCTGTGTGTCAGAACAGCATGCTAACACACACACACACGTACACACACACACGCGCATATATATAACATACACTGCACTAATGTAATTACAAGCTGTGTGCCACATGCAGTGGTGGGGAGATAGTGATGTGATGTAATTAGGTTGTGGAGGGCTGGTCAGTCCTCAGGGCTCTGTCTATCTGATCAAACTCTGATTGGGGAGGAGAGGAGGCAGAGTGGTGGGGGGCAGAATAAATAAGATTAAATTAGATTAGACTGGATTAGTTTAGCACTAATTGCACGTGCCAAATCATGTCACATTAGCTCCGGTGTCCTGGCCCATTAATAAAGGATGGATTTTAAGAGGTGTGACATTTCTCTGGTGTTCTGTAAGCAGCATATCATGGTGTGTGTCTATGTGTGTGTGTGTGTGTGTGTGTGTGTGTAAATGCTATATTTGTGTGAAGAAATTTACTGTACTTAAGGAAAACATATCTACAGTTTGAAGCACCAACAGCTGCGCACACAGTTTATTCACATACAAAAGCACATCTTCTGATAAGGGAAGTGAGCAGAGGTACCTACCTGAGATCTTTGAATTCGGGAAAGACATACATGTGTCTAAATGAGTCTATAGCAATGACAGGACAGTCAGCAGGAGTCTTTTGAATGTGCAGCAGTGGATGGCGGAACTTATCGCAGTCTGCATGCAGGAAGTTTATAGACCCTGAAAGGAGAGAGGAACTCCGTCTTACATACTATAAACACCAATGATGTACTCAGGGCAGTTAGACTCAGCCCAAACTCAACACTTAGATATTTCAGGGATCAAGTATCAATAAACTGTGTGACAACAACGACAACTACTGCCGGACACACTCACCTTTTTCGCTGATAAGCTGGCGAGCCACCTCGTGTTGGAACTTCTCTAAACTCTCAGTGTCTTCCTTTACATGGAACAAGATGAGGAATGGGATCCCCTCTTCAGTCAGCTCCTGGAAAACACACACAAACGCATGCACACAGTCAAATACCATTTTTTTCCACCAAGCATGTGGAGTTTATATAGGTGTTTGTTATAATCATTTCCCAGACTGCATATTTCACCTCCAAGGCAACTGGTGCCACAACCTTGCCACCTGACTGAAGCACAGCATTTTCTGCAACGTTTGGTCCCGGTCGTCTCTCATTACAAATGCATTATGAACATAAGTAAAGAGTCCAGTCCAAAAAATGGTGATTTAGCAGTAATTTAACATATACCATAGGTTAAAATTACACTGAGGTAAGGACTGCCAAACTAAAATGTAGAGCATGTGCTGTATCATCGTGCCTAATGCAGGTGACCCACTGACACCTCTGCTGATCAGCGTCAAAGCCGATAGTTACCTGGGAGTGTGGCAGGTTCAGAACATGGAACTAAACTGCCGCGCTAACCTGTTTACGCTGAGCTCAAGTCTCAGATGTCAGCAGGATCTCAGGTCAGTGGAAACGGTGTAAAAGAAACATGGAGGCAGGAGCTGTTTGTGGTTCAGTCTGCTACTGAACACACACCAAAGCCTCAAATATACATATCCTTCAACCTGTCTTCACTGTGTCTATCATCTCTGTAAGTGCACTTACTTATCCATGTATAAACATTCAAAAAATGATAACAAAAAAAACACAAAGCAGCAAATAATTATTGTCACTCTGGCAGTGTGCCAAGAGTTGAAACAGGGGACACACCTCTCCGTTTTCAAATGTGATCTCCCGGACCAGCGGCACACATTTGTCCTGGGCCCAAGCGTAGGTCAGGTCGAAGTTGGTGAGTGACCCCAGGTAGACCATGTCAGGGATGCTTTCCCCCATTGGCTTGTAGATCACATTGTCTCCACTGAAGCGCTCCGACTCCGACACCGCACTGCAGGAGTAAAACAGGTAAGAAAGGTTCAGGATTGGGATAAGTCAAATGGAAAAATGTCGACAAAACCTGAACAAATGAACTACAAAGAAGGCTTGGGCCGATATCAGATCGTAATGAATATTGTGATATTTACAGCCATCTGTGGTATTTTCCACATTATTGAACTCCTCCAAAAATCATTTAACAACATTTCAATTTAGCTGGTTTTAGAGGAGTTTAGACGGAAATAAATAAAGTGATTTTTTTTTTAAAATGTTACCACAATAATATAATGGGACAATACTGCATTAAATTTGGGACAATGCTCAAGCCTGCTACACACAGGCATTACTTTCAACACGTCTGTATGGCGTTTGTCTTTGTGTCTCACCCAAAGGCAGCTGAGAACATGCAGTCATCTCGGAGGATGTTGGCAACCTTCTCAAACGTGTGATAGTTTTCTGAGTCCTTGCTCTCAAAATAGCCTATGATGTTTCGCTTGCTTCTCTGTTGAACGAGACAGGAGGAAAAACAGTGTTGGGAAAAGGGCTGGCACCATTTTATTTTATTGGGTAAAAATGTGTGTGTGTGCGTGTGTGTTTGCCACTCACATCTATAGTATTAACCTCCTCCAATGATAGTATCTCTTTCACGGGGTCGACCTTCTGCTGGCGGATGAAGTCAGCGATGGCCGCGACTGACCTCTGACCCCGGTACTCCCTCTTCATCATCATCCCATTGCGAAACAACTTCAGCGTTGGGTACTTAGTGATGCGGTACCGCTGTGCTATGTCCGCTGCACAGTAACAGGGGAGAAGTAAGTAAAGAAGGACAAATCTATTGATGAGGAGGAAAAGGCAGCAGAGTAAAAAAAACACATGGGGACGGGTGGATGGGGTGAGGAGCGGTGACAGAGACGGTGGTTAAACCTCAGTCTGAAAACACTGCCTTCAGTCAGCTCCAAGCTCTGATCCCTCACATGAAAGCTGCCCCCCACCAAGAGTAAATATTCTCTCTGCACACAGTGAATGAGCGTGTGTGTGTGTGTGTGTGTGTGTGTGCATGTGGCAGGTGTCAATCTCTCTGCAGGGTGTCTCTAAGCCTCCAGTCTTCACAGGAAGCAGCAGTTTTGTCATTAGCCTTCAAACAGTTTGCAGGTCATCAATAATTCTCTTTAATTTGCTTTATCTCAAAAGGCTGAGGCTAGCGGTTTATGTGTCTGTTCTTTGGTGTGGTTGGCATCTAAGTGTACATATGTGCATCTAACATAGTAAAGTGTGTGTGTGTGTGTGTGTGTGTGTCTGTCTGTCTTGCTTCTGACTTATGTATAGAATGTGTGTATGTGTGCTTTCCAGAAGTTTAGGAGACCATTATAAAAAAAAAGGAAGAATAAATAAATAATCACTTTATTCCCACGCTGTAAAACGCAAAATTCCCTGACTTTTCTTATTGCTGTAATGTGGAATTTTTGACATTTTTCCCTGACCAAAATTGTAAACAGATTGTTGCTCAATTTTATTATTCTGTTTGTCCTGCAGGGGAAATTAACATAATGTGAACACAATGAATCAATAGTGTTGTTGTTGTTGTTGTTGTTTTTGTAAATTAAGTCTGCCAAAATTCCATGGTGTTCCATGAGTTGTCCCAAGAAGTTATTACTTTCCCTGACTTCCCCGTTATGGAATGCACTTCAAAATTGCATGACTTTCCAGTAATTCCATGACCACTACTGTTCAAGTCAAGTCTGTTCTTTTGCCGTATGGCCAGGATGTCGGAATTTAAGTCAGTAAAGATGAAAAAACTCAACTCAATTTACAACACATAACACATTGTTGTTGTTTGACGGTATCCTTGATAAAATTACAAAGTGCTGAAAAACAAAAAAAAGGACAGTAAGAAATAAGAAAGCAAGAAAGACTCACGATGTTGGTCGCAGTCAACACGAGCAAACACCACCTGCTTAGTGTCAGGATATTCCTCCCTCACCACGTTAGATGCCTCCTCAAAAATAGGATGAAGCATTTGACTGAACCTACACCTGTGGGGGGTGGAGGTGGGCAGGGCAGGTAGACAGAGAAAGAGGGGAGGTGGTGTTAGGTCAGAGTGCTTTGCATGATGTTCAAGAAAATTTGCTTTTTTTTTTTTTTTTCCAAGTATATGCCCTATGGTAATAAATTCTGCAGGATTTCATAATGCTGGCAGCTGATTATGCTTTCAATCGATACAAGAAGCAACACACTTCTTAAAGTCAGTCTCGCACATTGCCAGAGTAAAACACATTACCTGGTGTTTTCTGGGTGTAAAATACAAATTGAACCTCAGGCACTGCCCTTGGATTCACAGTATTAAATTTCATTTGGACAGCAAAAAGCCCACGATAGCAATCAGATTATGCATATGGCAATGTGTGTCATTCACAGAAAACGCACGTAGCATTGCATCAGAACATGGTGAACAAAAACTTGACATAAAAAGCAGAGGTCCAGTAACTGAGGGACACGTTACAGAGCAGCAACACACTCACCAGTCTGCATAAAAATTCACTAATGCCACCCCAGCATTATCTGCAAGGAAACACACACAACAAATACATATAAGCTCCAAGACATTACTGAATACATTAAAGAATACTTAATGCATACTAAATGCACACTCATTAAAGAATATTTTACTGCTTGTAAAATTAGCGCTCAATTAGGCTAATTAGACTTAAGCCCTCGAGTTTTCTGGTGCTTAAGGAATCAAATACATCAAGAGGAGGATGGGGAAAAGGAATAGGCGTCCCTCGAAGACAACAAAGAAAGAACGCTGGGAAAAGGAGGAGAGCATGGATGGTTATTCGTTACTATGCTTTCAAAGAGTAAAGTGTGATGCCTTACTGAGGATATCGTCAATGTTGCCCGTGTCCAGGCTGGTGATTTCAGGTTGTCCTGGAGTAGAGAGGCCCATCACCTATAGACACACAAGGGAGACAGGGATTAAATAAGACAACTACACACAAAAAGACAGACAACATTGATTAAGTCTATTTAAGTGAGTGAGCAAATACACTGCGCTATCACAGAGTAGTAAGGCCATCAACATGTGTCCTGCATACCTAAGAGTGACCCACCATGGATGAGGTTTAACACCAGTTTTAGGCCTGTTCTCACACACAAAGCAAGTCATAAACTAACCCCACTATTTAAATCATGCCTTAAAGTGTAGCCTATGTGGCTGGCACAACCATCTAAAACAAACAGATATCCTTCAATCTGTTTTCTTTGCAGATTATCATTTTGTGGGCATTCCTCTTTCTTTAGATAGTGACAGCAGAGACACAGGAACCCGGGTCGCTGTGGTAAGGACTCAGCCTTGATATGCGTGGTGTGTGCTCTACCAGGTGAACCACCTGGACGCCCCCTTCCATCTGTTTTCTTGCATTTTATCTAAATCAGGCTCATAGTGGCAACAAGGCAGGCAGAGCAGTCCTGACATTGTCTATCCAGCTCCTGCTGGGGGATCCCAAGGTGCCATCAGGCCGGCAGGGAGAAGTTAGTCCCTCCAGTACATCCTAGGCTCCACTGACAGTCACCTGTGTTTGACAGATCTCCACAGGCTGGCATCCAGTGGGCATTCTTACCAGGTAACAGAACCACCTCAACTTGACACGTCAGAATGCAGATAAGCAGCGCCGACACCAAAGTCCTCCCAGATCACTGTGCTCCTCACCCTGTCAGCTAAGAGTGAACCCAGCCACCCTGCACAGAGACCTTGTTTCCACTTCCAGTAGTTGTTCTTATTCTCTGTGTGTCTACTTAATGCTTGTGACAACACAAAAAGATAAAGCACACAGTTTTATATGCATCAACTTTTTTCTGAGGCATTTTATCCATCAAACAATGGAATCTTATCTATTAGAGATCAACAGCCAGAGGCTTGACTTATACTGCATACCACAGACGTCAAAAAGTGGAAAAAATTCCTCTCTGAAAAATGCAACAGAACAGCCCTTTCAAGTTGGAATTCCAAGGTAACAATATTTTTGAGACGATCTCATTCAATGTCAGCATCACAGCATACACTATAAATTAGTTACATAGCTTTACTTCTAACATTCCCAAACTTTGCTTCAACTTCCATCAATACATGCTCTTAAATCCATCAAAACACCTGTACACTATGTTGAATTATTAACACAGGTATTTGAAAAGTAAAGTTGCACTCACAGTTGCTCACATTCTATGCTATCAAGCTACAAAAACACTGAGAATGATCAATGAGATACCATCAGGTGTTGCATGATTTCTTAGCTGGAAAAAACAGCTCATCAGCAGAATACATGATGGTTGTAATGACAACATATCAACTGGGAATTTCCCAAACTCCAACTGTGAATGCAATGCAGCATAAGGCCGGGAGAACATCTCAAATGGCAGTGAGAAGTTAACTATGCAGAATGCCAGACAGAGCGCTGAGGCTGGGGACAAACCATGTGCCAGAGAGGAAGTAAGAATGGCATCCACTGCCTCTACTATGTGTGCCAGTCATTCTAGTCAACACTTCAACAACATTCATGATGACTCAAATGTAACTGCTGTGGTGTGTGCTTATCTGAGCTGATCTCAGTTTACTGGCGATCCTATTCAAACAGGATATGTGCTAACAACCCCACCCCCCCCAACCCACCCCGATGTTGTGACAAGCGAACACATCTTCATTAATCCTGGATGATACACCAGCCAAGCCTGTATATAATGAAACAAAAAGGGCTTGGTGTGTTCCATGTTTGGTTTTAATGGAAACTGTGTGATTGTCCTAAAAATGTAAATAAATACGAAAGAAAACTGCTTTGGCCACTGCATTCACACACAAACCTCTAATCAGAGCTCACCATAAATATAGAGTGCCAGCGTGGTAAGTTGACCTTACAGTATGTGACAGTCTACTGACAGTCAATACCTTTGGGCTGCTAAAAATATTTTCTCGATTCCCCTTGCAAGGAGAGGCATTGTAACAGTGACAACATAAGGTTTAAGCTGTGCCTAAATACTGAATACAAGAGCCAAAGTCTGGGGTGAAATGTCAGGATTGTTGTTCTAATCTCTGTTAAAGCACTGATCCGCAGCCCGGAGCTAGGGATGAAAGCAAAGTTTTCAATTCGGGCCCAAACTCTCCAAACAGGAGAACATCTGCTGTGTGTCAAGTTCCGGGTTGTCAGCCAATAAGAATGAGCCACAACAGAGGAATTCACCAACCGGCTAGCATCATTCCGGGGGAGCAAGATACCGATGCACGAAACAGTCTGACAATAACTTTATGCATTCGTAGTGTATATCATGCACCAAACCTTAAGATTGATAAAACGTAGCACACACACACACCAATTCATCCACCAATGCGCTTTGGTCAACCATGCTACCAGTTAGCAATCCGTGCACAGATCACAGTATTTGGCAGCAACTAGCCTAGCTGACTCTTCTCTCACTTCTGCAAACTTAGTTGTGACTCGCCTGCCGCTCTGTGATCAATTAATCCAATCTGAACTATTCTGATGCCGTGTGGCTAACACTGTGTTTATATACGGCGAGTCACTTTAACACCTTAGCGACTAAGTTAGCATCACAGTTGGATAACTTGGTTATGTCACAGAAGTAGCTCTGCGTCTCTGGGTGGTACAGTCAGTGGGCCATCTCAGTGATATGGCGAGCTAGCTGCACCTCCAAAAGCGACTGAACCGGCTGGCTAGGTATGTTAGCCACTTTCCTAGCCATGTCCCATATCAAGACAGGTACATCAGCTAGCTGGTAGCCCCCTAGCAGCAGGCTAACTAACGTTTCTTGGCTAACGTTAGCTTGGCTGGCTAGCTTAACAGTAATGGACTATTAATGTAAATTGTAGCGCTGGGGTGCAGATGCTTACCAGCAGTATGACTGTGAAGAAGCGGACATCAACAGAGGGAAATGTGGGTAACAGTTTCATTGTATATTACAGTTAGTGGAGGTTATGATGTTGCTCAGTCTTCCCAGTCTATCTCGACGCCTCTCTCCTCACTGCAGCAGGAAACGGACGGCGAACCAATCTCACGGTGACCACGGAACCCATGGCTGATACTTCCTGGTATTTTCAAGGGCCTTGTGGGATTCGTAGTTTCATAGGGGGGTCAAACGACTGGCTGCGAAGCGAACAAACACTCCAATCATGGCGGTTCATCGCTTAGCAACCGCTCATGGGAGTTGTAGTATTTTGTTTTCCAGACGGTGGCACTCCAACGGGACTTCTTGGAAGAAAACTTTCCAAAAATTCATCTCAGAGAACGGAAATAATAAGGTAAAGAAAACACAAAGAGAGAGGACATGGGAAGAACATTCAAAAACACAATGACTTGATTTTTTTTTTTTTTTTGCTCCGCGCATTTGTTCCGCGGACCACAGTACGTTACGCTTATGAATTACTGATTTCTTTTTAACAGGGGTGAGTTGCATCACTTTCATGTTAACTTTGCAATGCTAGCTTCCCCTAAGGTTCACCAGGGCACGCAGCTATGGAGGTTATTTTTGTAGCTGAATCAATGCTACAGAATGGGCCACTTTGTAGTGGAAATCTAATTGTGCCTGAAGGCTTTCAGTTCAGATAGGAGCCCTCCAAACTCTGCAAAAAATCTCCAAATTCAGTAAAAAAATGGGTAGCTGCAAGTAAGCTGCTCACCCAAACACAATGTCCATAACTGCCCTTGAACCATCAGACTGTCATCAGACTGTAAAAATGCGTGTTAAAACTAAATCTCTCACTCTGAGACATCTTCTCGCTGTCTATGTCTGCCACTGTGTAATCAGTATAGCAGCGGTGTTGTGTTGGCAGAGAGAGGATGAACAGGTGGGCAGGCCTCAGTATGTGAGTGATCCTCTTTCTCTGTCCCAGTAGGGAGCAGGATCAGGGCAGGTAGGGGACCTGGACAAGCATCCACACCCACCAAGGATGCACTGAACTAGGAAACATCTGCTGAAGTGTCCCCCTCCCCTCCCATCACAGCAATGGTAAGAATCCAACACACAGACAATAAGCTGTCCAATGCCATTTTAGGTTTTACATGCCAGAAAAGTTTTATGTTCTGTAGTAATTGGTGATATCCATTGATAGCATGTAGTTACTTTTGCGGTTGGCTTACATTAAATATTTGTATGAGTAAATGATGTGTAACAAATTGAATTGTGTGCGTAACAACCTAATTGTTAAGGAGGTCAAGATGGAATGTTGAATTGAATCCCAGCATTAATATTTTATGGGCTAAAGCTGTCCATAGGGGGTTCACAGTGTGTGAGCAACGCACAGATGGAGTCAGGAAGATTTCTCTCTCTCTCTCCCTCTCTCTCTCTCTCTCTCTCTCCCTCTCTCTCTCTCTCTCTCTCTCTCTCTCTCTCTCTCTCTCTCTCTCTCTCTCTCTGTCTCTCTCTCTCCCTCTCTCTGTTGGTGGGTGGATGGTATGGGTGGATATGGGTGTGGGTGTTTGCTTCCTCTGACTCATCTTTGTGTACAAGCACTGAAACAAGTGCGTGTGTTCTTTTTGCAGAGTTAATAATTTTGGTTAGGATCCGCCTGATGATGCTGAAAACCAGAATAATGAAACTGGGTCTATCGCAAGCTATCTGAATTTTAATTATATGATGTGTGACTTAAGCACAACATAGGCATGGCTTATTTCAGTGGTGCTGACAATTTCAGCTTACTGTTACATGTCATGAAACATTTCCATGATGGCAGCCTTGTACTCACAAGTTCCCAGCTGTAAGGCGACCCATGCTAAGAATTGTTTTGGTGACTAACTATATATGCATATTGTCAGAGTTAGCCCTCATGTGTATTATACGCAAAATTATACACGGAGGCCTATTACACTACAATTTTATGCAGCACACACCCATACTGCCACCCCCATCTGATTTCAGCTGTCCATCTTCTCCCTATTTTACCCTCTATGCTTTTTTCTGTTTTCTTCATCTTTTTTCACCCCCTCTACCCCCTTGCCTCCATTGATTTTTTTTTGTTTGTTTTTCCAGCTGATTATGTCCCTGTACTCTGATTCGCCGGTGGGCACATTGCTCTCTGCACTCTAATTGGACATTTAATTAGATCACAGTTTTAGTCCAATTAGACTCTGAGATGTGGAGAAAGGGTTTGAGGGGAGAGAGGGAATGGAAGAGGGAGGAGAGGAAAAAGTCCCCAAGCCGGTCTCTGTCCCCCACCTCCCCTTTTCGCTCCTCCTATCTCTTTAGCCATGTTCTGTCTCTCTTTCTGTCTCTTTTTCTGTCTGTCTGTCTGTCTGACTCTCTCTCCCCCTCTCTCCTGAGGCTGTCTCATTAGTGATATAATGGGATGAACCACAACACACAACGCAGCACACACTACCTTTTCAGCAGTCCCTGAACCACATCGGCAGTGACTGGGCCTGCATCAGGTTGTGTGGTAGTTTGTTGGAGTGCTGCTCTCTATTTACCAGGGTTGGGTCTTAGGACCACGGGGCCCCAAATATGGCCCCGATACTGATAAGATGCTCAAACATTAAAAGAGATTGGAGAGACTTTGAAACAAACTGTGTCTGGATAAATAAGATTTGTCTGGGCGTGCATAACACTCTTGAACTGGGTGAGTTTGTTCAGACCCACAGAACATTATTTTACATTCTAGTGGAGATCCCAAGGTTTCCCAAGATCTCAAATATGTCCTGCTGATTTACAGGGGAATGTGTATTAAATGATGCAGAATACATCTAGATATTTTCTGTTTGTTGTAACAGTGCAGCTATACATCAGTGACATCTTGGGTTTGAATATTTCACTCAGTATGAGTATGATGTAGCTCCAGTTAAGCATTGCAATGACTGTATCCAGAATATTCAGGTGCCATTGTCATACAATACGGAAAAATGCTTTTTTTGTTGTTGTTGGTTTTTTGTATCCCCTAGAACATTGTATTTTAACTTTGAAGCTAGCTAATGAGAAGTTTAAGGGAAAATTGTAGTTCAGCGGTTCAGCGAGTCAACTCTACATTTAATATTTATCCATAACAAAATAATTAGACAAGAGGTCCTCTGGTGATCACGGGCCCCTGGTGGTCTTGGGTCCAGCTGTTGACTGACACCGTGTTCCTTTGCAAAGTCTGGCGCCCTCCTCCTCCCATCGCTGTCGGAGGAAAGCACAAGTGGTTTCAGACACAGGCTGCGTGTTATGACTGATTAATCTCCAGCCCTGCCCGACAGACTGCCAGTCACAGCAGCATCGACCAACTCATACCACACACATACTGCACACACTCACAGGCGCCACACACATTAGCAACATGCGGCGCAGAACCCTATCAACTCAGTGGAATGTTCCGGTATGATATCACTGCACCTAATGAGAGTAAGATAAGCCTCATTACCAGCAGCAGCCAGTTAGATGTCAGTCAAACCTAGGGCCGCGCCACACGAGGGTGAGCTCCCCTATGGTGGCACCCTCTTCCCCTTTGGTCGTCATATAGTCCTTTCTCAGTTCTCAGACTCCAAGCATAAACAACACTTTGCCCCAGCGGAATAAAGTGCTCTGGCAAATATACGCACACACACACACACACACAGGCACACATATGCACTTGCTCATGCTCAGGTGTAACGTCCTTAGAGAACACAAGTCAATCTCAATGTCCCTTGAGCGGTCGTCCGCACTGCCTCTCTTACTGGCTTCCTCCTACCCTCCACCCTGAGGAGACAGATAGAGAACTAGGCTCTACTGTGTCCTCTACCACCACCCCCACCCCCAAAACAGACACACACCCACACACACACACTGTCCAAACCTGCCTACCTGCACCACTGATTTTGTTCTGTGTATGTATACGTATGTGTGTTCATGTATAGATGGGTGTCTAGGTGTGTGTGTGCCAGAGAACCACTGTGGTGTTTTAGCCACAGGCGTCGGTACCTGACCCCCGTGGCTGTGAGATTGACAGCTGTGGTCCCGCCTAATTGCATTACTCTCCCAGGTGATTGGCCCAGACCCTGGGGGCTCATTTGTCAGGATGCATCGTGGTAATGATGTAAATTAGCAGATCTATGTGTCACTCAGCCTTTCCCCCCCTGCTGATTGGCCCCGCTGTGCCCCAGGGCTCGGCCCCCAGCTGAGGGAGCCAGCTCATTGGTCTTTGGGGAAGCAGGAAGTCCCCCAGAAATAGGGCTTACAGATTGGGCGTCCCTATGGGCTAATATTATCTTTCCTCCCACCTCTTTACCTGTCAGTCAAAACTGGGGACAGATCCCTCCAGCCTGTATCTCCTATCAGAGACACTCACACACACACGCACGCACACACACACTAATGCACAAGGTGGTGTAGGTGGTATATAGACAGTAATAGCCCCACATCGGCTACTGCCCTAAACACACACTGTAATAACTGCTATATAAAAATACAGTTGTAAAAAGTGTGTGTGTGTGTGTGTGTGTGTGTTTCTCCAGAACAAGAATAAAGGCCTCAGGCTCTGGCTCGGTTTCCCACTGCTTACCCAGCATGCCCCAGCTCTGTCCTCCATCAAAACCAGACACCTTCACGCAGACATCCAGATAGACAGACAGACAGACTCACACGCGCACACACACACACACGTATATACACACACACTTTGACCCCCTGTTTTCTCTGCCTGTGTGTCTCAATAGCTTCCATTCAGGTGTTACTTACATGCCTGGTGTGTGTGCGCGTGTGTGTGTATGTGAAACTCTCCCGTAGTGTCGCTGAAAGGTTTTGAGGGAGTTGCTGGATTCTTTATGAAACTCACCGAGGTTATATGAGGCAGAATATGAATAAAGACTAAATAATGTCAGCATCAGCATGAATCGATAGTTATACAGATGCACAATCATTTGGCCCGGACCTCAGCCGTGATCGATAGTTTACTCTGAGTTATTGTCTTCATATTAACAAGTGGAGTGCTCCCTGAGGAACAGATATGAATGGCTAAATGAAACCACTCCACCGCTCTCAACAGGACTCAGTGTTGTTTTTGCACCGTCCTTTGTTTGCTATCAGACACTGCATCTCAAAAGCCTTTTTAGCCAAATTTGGATGCACTGTAGGAGTTTCCATAGCACTCAAATCCTCATGAAACTCTAATTGCCTGCTCTTGGCAATATGAATGTCTCTCGCGTCAATATGTGAGCAATTGCATGTTTTTTTTTTTTCTTTTGCATTTAAGATTATTCATCAATCAATTCATATTTTTTTTTTGTAGCAGTTGGGGGCTGTCATATTGACTCCAAAATCCGAAAGATAGAAAAATATGTCAACAAAAGGGAAGGAAAAGTTTGTCAGGGTGTAAAGAGTTGTTGTTTTGATTGAAAAGAAGAACATCACAAAGTGGACGGCAGCTTTTTTAATTTAGTTCCCCCTGTAATGGGTCGTTAACGTCAGAAAACAGCATAATACTGTTGTTTTTGAAGGTGCAGCTATATGGCCTCTTTTTGAATTAAGCATGTGTTCGTTAGCATTTGAAGAAGCAATGTGTGTGTGTGAGTGTGTGTGAGAGAGAGAGAGGGAGAGAGAGAGACAAAGAGAGAAAGCACATGCAAGTGAGTGAGTAAGCTTTGCAAATTAGAGATGTTTGTGGCTGATCTTGGTGAAGCCCCCATAAAAACTCTCTCTCACGGAAAATCACTTCCCATGGCTTGGCACATGTGCCAGACACACACACACACACACACACACACACACACGCACGCACACATCTTTAACTACTGTACCTACCATCTCTCCTTCCCACCAGGCTTTACACTCATACATCTACTTTACGGTAAATGTAGTAACTAACCCTTATTAAGTCTCGATGACAAAGCGGGGCTACCTGGCAGAGCGTGAGAAAGCAGCGAGCATGATGGGTAATTGCCATGCGGCACGCAGTGTCTACAGGAGCACTCTTTATGAGGTGAAGGCAGGGAGGGAGAGGGGATGAGAAGAAGGGATGGAGGACACCGTGGTATTCCCTCCTCTCTTCAGCCCTCTCACTTTTCTTTGTTGAGCTCTGATGTTCTCAGAGCTCTGACTGAAGTGATCCAGGTGCCGCCCGCCTCCATCATCAGTGACACATGGGGTATAGGAAAGAGCCCTGTGCCCCTCTCATTACGCGCTAACATGCCTCAACAGTACGTCTGTGTTGTGGTGAGGGGACAATTCTTGTCCTGTTGATGGGACAGTGAGTCAGGTCCGTTTGTGTGACTGTTAATAAAAATGTCTTGGAGGGACCTGAGCTTGTGGCATGAGTTTGTGTCTCTCGCGTTTATGTGTTTAGGGGCAATAATTGATTTCTACTTTGTGCCCCGCAGGGCTTGTCCCACATCTCTAAACACACACACACACACACACACACACACACACACACACACACACACATACACATATACACATACACACGGCAGGGCCTGCTGCAATATTAATGAGACATGAATAAGACATGAAGAGAGACCCCCCTCTTACACACTCACACGGTCCCCATCAGGGTCTCCCCCTCCCCAGCTGCTTCCTGTCTGCAGATTACCCAGCCTTCACTGGGCTCTGGTTAAGTGGGGCCAGGAAGAGATTTAACCCCCTCAGCGGGGGCAGACACACACACACACACACACACACACACACACACACACACAGTCCCTACTGTCAGCATACATTAGCTCCCTTATTGCTGTATTGAAAAGCTTCTGTGTTATTGTGTACTTGAATACTGAATGAGCTTTAGGTGTATGTAGGAGGAGACAGTCATTTATCAGGTTGAACTATGATTGACAATAAGGGAAGATATTTATCAGTGTTGGCTTGAAAGAGATCATCTGTTAAATGCTTCAAATGTAAACGTATACAAAATTTTGATTTTTGGCAAAATTTGAACAAGGTCCAGTGTTTCTTGCAATTTTTTTTTGTCTATTTTGAGGTTAGGCATAATTTTGATTCCAAGTCACAGGTTCAGTCCTTAACCTAACCCAGGTGATGTAGCTGTTATAGCTCTAATGTAGACATTTATATAATTTTACGGTATATGAACAGTGTTGTGATTGCAGTTATGCTGTCTGCAGGAGGCCCCTTGAGCTAAATGTAAAGAAGATGGGTTTACCCTGGGACTACGTGTGCTAAATCCTTCATTTTGGTTTATTAAACATATGATGAGTAAGCTGTGTGCAGCTCCATGTTGAGGCTTGACCTCACATCTGTCTGTGTTGTAGGCATCAGAGCCCTCCAGCGCAGGCCCAGCATCTCTGGGCTCCCAGGTTCATGCTGCAGCTGTCAATGGAGACAGGAGCACCCTACTCAAACTCATCACAGGTAGGTAGCCCACCTCAGCAGGGAGGTCAGAGCTCAGGGTCAGCCACAGCACAGCACCCTGTTGCTGGGATGAAGCTTAGTGTCTCATGCAGAGACACAACAGGGCAGGTGATTGTCAGCGTGAGGCCTTAAACACTGGCCTTCCTGTGATATGCCACCCCGTTGTGTTGGCATGGTTTCAATATTTAACCTGGTATTTAAACATGAATATGTGGAAAATTAAATATGTATCCATATAGATGTGTAATATTAAGTGCATCAAGTTAAGACTGCAACCTCTAAGACTCTTTACAGGGAGACATAATTGTCTCCTATCTCACTCTGTTCTAACAAACCATTTAAAAATAGTAGACAACAAAGTTTCTGTTTACATTTTGAACTGACTGAAGTAAAAGCGAGATGAGTCAAACCTTTCTCTTAAATAATGCTTACACACCCCCTTTGTTTGTATGTGTGTGTGTGTGTAGCGGAGCCCTCGCTGCGGGACCGTGAGGACCAGTTTGGGCGGACCCCTTTGATGTACTGTGTGCTGGCTGACCGGCTGGATTGTGCAGAGACTCTGCTGAAGGCTGGAGCGTCAGTCAACAAGACGGACCACAGCCAGCGCACTGCTCTGCACCTCGCCGCACAGAAGGTACGATGCAGACATGCATAGATACACAGACATACACCGGACCACACACACAAACGGTGACATGATACATGCAGCAGCCTTTTTCACCGCATGAAGAGGATGGCCAGGTCAGAGATTAATAAACTTGATAAACTGCATACACAAGAATCAATAAACAAATGGATTTATAAAGGAAGAGTGGATGGGAGACTAGAGATCTAGTAAAGGTTTGGTGGTGAAGGAAGAGTTGAGTTTTGAGTTTGACGGTCTTTAAGCTGCAGTGGGAAGCCAGTGCCCCCTAGTGGCTGTAGTCATGGCCTTAGGGCTGATGGGGGGCCAGACTCAACCCACAATAATCCCTGGACACATATTGACACACAGTGATGCCAGGTCTTATCCCTCTACCCATCCAATGCTACCTCTTTGTTCTCAACCATGTTATAGCTAGAGCTGCCGCTAATGGTTATTTTTATAATCAATTAATCTGTCAATTATCTTGCCAGTTAATCGGTTAGATCCATGAAATGGTGAAAATGGTGAAAAACCTTGATCGCAGTATCCTATAGCCCAAGGTGACGTCCTCAAATCTGTCTTGTTTTGTCTCAAAAGATATTTAGTTTACTCTCATAAAGGAGTAAAGAAACCAGAAAATACTGACATTTGAGAAGCTGGAATTTGGGCATTTTCTTCCTAAAAATGACTCAAAATGCTTAATAGATTCTCAAAATTGTGGGTGATTAATTTAATATTTGGCAACTAATTTATTCTTCGACTAATTGTTGCAGCAGCAGAATTCCATTTCATTGAAACAAATAAAAGAAGATAGACAATTGGCTACTTGTATTTTTGATTTTAAGTTTTGAAGCCTTGATTGGAAATTTCCTTTTGACTGATGCAATACTAATGGCAATTCCCAGTAGCATGGGAAACAATAATATCCCTTCATGACTTGGACATTTATCAGTGCCTGTCTTCTTTTATGGTCGCTTCTTTTATTCTGCTGATACAGGATCATCATCATTGAAGTAAGGGTGATGGTAATAGGCGAGGGGATCCCTCTCACACATTGTGCATGTGGTATATGTGTGTGTTTGCGTGCGTGTGTGTGTGTGTGTGTGTGTGTGTGTGCTGAGGGGCTAGTGATGGGAGGCCCTGTCTCTCTGACATCTGATCAATAAGTGGCTGAGACAGGCAGAGAGGCCAGGGATTACTGATCTAATTGGACTGAGAATAGGGAGGATAGAATACACACACACACACACACACACACACACACACACACACACACACACACTCACCGTCTAGATGCATGCTCACACACAAGATAGATTTGTCAGACTGTGACATTGTGGTCACAGGATGGCAAATATACAAAATATACACACCAAACACAGACATGCGCACGTGAACACACACCCTGTGGTTTTATGGCAGCTGTCGCACAGCACGGCACATCACCCAGCAGCCTGGCAGCGAGAGGCTGAGACCAGCGGATAGTGTGAAGACGAGGACGATGATGATGATGACCGTGATGTGGTGGGAATGACAGGCAGAGTGGCTGCTTAGCCAGGCCACAGAGCCCCTGTTTATTGTTTAACAGCCCATCACACACACACTGAGCAGAGCGGCAGGGGGAGCCAACGAAGATGGATGACCTGTGGATCGAAGTAGACACCACTAAAGCTGCCGAGTCTGTGTGTGTGTGTGTGTGTGTGTGTGTGTGTGTGTGTCAGTCAGTCAGTGCTGCTGTCTGAAGCTCATTGTTCATGACTAACATAGAGTAGAAGGGGTATGTCTCAGCTACTTAGGCTAGTATACCTTTTTACAGTGGTGTGTGTGTGTGTGTGTGTGGCAGGGGAATGTGCGTTTCCTGAAGCTGCTGCTGTCCAGGCGAGCTGATTGGCTGCAGAAGGACCTAGAGGAGATGACCCCGCTCCACCTGGCCACCAGGCACCCCTCCCCCAAAGCCCTCGCTCTGCTGCTCAAACACATAGGACCTGGAGAAGTGGACACGCAGGACAAGAACAAGGTACTGCGACACAAACATACACACACACACACACACACACACACACACACACACACACAAAACAGAGCTAGAGAGGGTTGCAAAACAGTCCCCACGGGGCACGGATATTCTGGAAATTCAAGTCCATTCCAGCCAAAGTCAAGGAATTCAGTAAATCCCTGGGAAAATCATGGAGAACAATATTTTGGTATTTTGTCTGCTTCATTTTAAAAATTGTGGAACTACTTATTCACTGAATGTAATTTGTGTTTTTCATTGCCTTCATGTTCCCTTGGAGAATCAAACACAAACTTAAATAAGACACCTGAATCTGAAGTGTGTTTAAAATTGTAATCAGGGGGGAAAAAAATCACTCACTTTGATACATGTGATGCAAATTATCATTTTCGTCACGTGAAATCATGGAAAAATTAGGGAGTTTTACATGTAACAGAGTGGGAACCCTGTCTAGAGCTGCCCATAGTTTGTCTACAGTTGGAGAAGCAGCCGGTTCAGGCATCTGACCAATAACCCACAAAGAGATAATTGACTGACTGAAGACGGTTCCTTAGAAGCAGCAGGAGTTTGAGGTCACAGGCACACGTGCACACGCACCTACATGCATGCACGCACACACCATACACACATAGGCACGCACACACAGAGACACACTTGCGAGGCAGTGAATGATTCAACAATCTGCGGCTTTGTCCTGTGTTCCGTTGATAAGACCACAAACGCACGCACACACACACATACGCACAAACACACAGTCTCCTCTGTCTATTGGAGCTGATGTCTATCTGACATCAGTAGTTACTTTTGTAATAATCCAATATGCATCATCGTGTCAGATGACAGTGGTTTCAGCAAATCTCAGAATAGCACAGTAGCCCACATGGAGGCAGTATCTGGGTTACCGTCTCAGCTCACTGCTGCAACTTCAATACACGCTTTGTGTGGTGTATTTCCTTCATATATCCTCTTCATACCATTGTGCGGCGAGCTTTTGCTCACACGTTAACACATGTAAACACTCACACACACGTTCTTACACACATGCACCCAGAGACCTCTCAAACCCGCCAGTATAATTGTCCTCTCTGTTTTCACCTGCTTTATACCACCTTTCTCTTTCTCTTTCTCTATCTCTGTCTCTGTGTCTGCAGCAAACTGCCCTCCACTGGTCTGCCTTCTATAACCGACCAGAACATGTTCGCCTTCTCATCAAGCACGACTCCAACATCGGCATCCCAGACAGCGAGGGGAAGATCCCTTTGCACTGGGCTGCACACAGCCAGGAGCCCAGCGCCACACAAACTGTCCGCTGCATACTGGTACAGGCTGTCTTGCACGCACATATGCACACACACACACACACACACACACACACACACACATTTAAATTTGTTTGTCTTTATCATTGCTCATCCCACATTCTCTGCTTGTTATGTGTGTTCGTGTGTGTGTGTGTGTGTGTGTGTGTGTGTGTGTGTGTGCAGGAAGCAGCTCCCACTGAGTCCCTGTTGAACTGGCAGGACTACGAGGGTCGGACACCCCTACATTTTGCTGTTGCTGATGGTAACGAGGCAGTGGTGGAGGTGCTGACGTCTTACGAGGGCTGCAGTGTGACGGCCTATGACAACCTCTTCAGAACACCGCTGCACTGGGCTGCTCTACTCGGTGAGACGGCCGACCCGCTCGTGTGTCCTTTCCCACTCGGCTCCCTGTATATGTACCCCCACGTGTGTCTGAGCCTCCAGTGTTGCCCTTTTTCCGACTTACTCACACTGACACAAGATGCTTGAAACCATTTTCACATGTGTAAATCCAGTGGATTGGTGGGTAGCTCTTGGTGTCAGCTTAGCATAAAGACTAAAGTCTAAGGGGGTCATTTACCAAGCTCCGTTAAAAATAAAAAATAAACTTTACAGCAACTCTGAAGCCATCTTATTTGTTTTATGTGTATTTGAAAGACATGTTTTAGGAATAGTGATTTTTATCACCAGAACTTCAACCTGAAACATTAATCCAAACAGCAGCAGATGTGGGACAATTGCATTTGTCATCCAAAACATCACAGTTGCATGAAATTGCAAAAGAAACATTGGAAGAACACACGATGAACCTGCTGACTCCAAAAGGCCTTGCTGAAGAGTTGACTTCTCAACAAACACTGGAAACATGGAAAAGTTGTTTTTAAATATTGATAATGCACCCTACACTTGACATGTTTACCTTTAACTCACTGAGACTAATTACTGCTGTTTGTCTTTGTAGAGCAGAGTAGCTGAACATTTGTCCCAGCTCCCATATCGCACATCTCAATCTAACATCCTTGTTGTTATCTGTCACCCCGGCTTATGTTTGCTGAGTTACGTACGAACTTATTTGCTTTTTCTGTGCGTACGTTTGTGTGTGTGTGTGTGTGTGTGTGTGTATGTGTGTATATGCCTCTAATTTAAATATGAGTGTTTTTCAGGCCATGCCAGGATTGTGCACCTGCTGTTGGAGAGGAACACATCAGGAACTATTCCCTCTGACAGCCAGGGAGCAACGCCTCTGCACTACGGAGCGCAGAGCAACTACGCTGTGAGTCAAACACACACACACACGCAGAACTGAAAGAAAGTTGGTTCAACATCAAAGCCGGTTGATAGTCTGCATCATTGTGAGAGTAAAAGACTGCGAGAGCAAAGGCACGATGCTGTTTTATTTGCTTGGTCGACTTTCCACATGAGTAATCCCAAGGTCCCGTGTGTTTAGGAAACTGTGCGTGTGTTTCTGTCCCACCCGTCGGTGAAGGATGAGCCAGACTTGGAGGGGCGGACAGCTTTCATGTGGGCTGCTGGGAAGGGCAGCGATGATGTCATCCGTACCATGCTGACCCTCACCCCTCATATCGATATCAACATGGCTGACAAGTACGGAGGCACCGGTGAGTCCCTTCAAAACATACACATACACATTTCCCATGTGTATGTGTTTTTTTTTCCTCTGCAGGAGGAACTGAAGCTCCTCTAACTGCTTTGACAGGTGTGAAAGCTGCGTGCCCCGTGTGTTTACAGAACATGGTGACCTAAATGCCTTGACACACACCTCCGTCCACACGCATACACACATGTGCATGCACACATTCACACAGACCTTGGTGCATGCCTCTCTGCTCTGTTTGTTTTGGAACATGGTGTTGGAGGTTACGCAGGTGCTTGTGTGAGGCTGGGGATGATGATGTCACAGGGGATTCCCCCAGGGTGCTAGAGCAACAGTGTGTGTGTGTGTGTGTGTGTGTGTGTGTGTGTGTGTTAGAGAGAGAGAGAGGGAGAGAGGGAAGTGATATTGTCAGCAAAATTAGTGCGTCCCAGTGAGCTCACTGAATAGACTCCAGCCGCTGCCATAGCATTGTCGCATGACTTCCTGTGACTTCCTTGTGTGTTGCTCTCTCTCTTTCTCACACACACACACACACACACACACACACACACACACACACACACACACACACACACACATATATAAATATATATGCACACACATGACTTGCCATGTTCCAGCCTCTGGCTGATTCCTCTAATCTCCACGGCGATAGCCCCCCTGTTCAGCCAGGCAGTCATTGTTTATGCATGCATAATATGTGCTGGTTGAGTCATCCTAATGAGACGGTGTGAAGGGCAGTGGAGCTGACTGGTGCTCAGATCACTTCCCTGCACTTGACTCTAGTCCCTACTGTCTGGGGACGTGTGTGTGTGTGTGTGTGTGTGTGTGTGTGTGTGTGTGTGTGTGTGTGTGTGTGTATGTATGTGGGGGGGTGGTTAGCCACAAGGAGGTTTAAGTGGATTGCTCCTCATTGAATTTCTTTGTCCATTTAACCCTCGGTTGACTAGGGCTTAGCTGCAGCTCAGAGAGAAGCTGCAGCTAAGGGGATGAACTGACAAACCAAACACAGAGGAGGAGCAGTTTGTGTAATTGTGGGTGCTTATTTTCCGGTTACATTTAGGACTTCATATGCTCATTTAAAGGTGATTAATAGGTGTGTGTACATTTCACGCAGCGCTTCATGCGGCCTCCCTGTCGGGCCATGTGAGCACAGTGAGGCTCCTGCTGGAGAGGGGGGCCATGGTCGACTCTTTGGATGTGATGAAGCACACGCCGCTGTTCCGCGCCTGTGACATGGGACACAGAGATGTCATACTCACACTCATCAAAGGTGGGTGGGTGTGTTTAGTACATATGTGTGAGCAACAGAATAATAGTGCTTTCTCCATTTTTTGGAATATCACAGTATTTGTCAGAAAAAAAAGCCTTTACTCTTTTACATGATCATTCTAAGACCACAGAGATATTGTCAGGGCACTATTACTCAGAGCCCTTACAGTCCTGAAAATGTTGGTGCACTAGGAACTGAAGTTTACTGAGTTAAATACCTCAATTTAAGTGTAAATGTAATGACTTTAGGTTCTGCACGTGTGGACCTAGTGGATGTGGATGGTCACACCGCTCTGCACTGGGCAGCTCTGGGCGGGAATGCGGAGGTGTGCCAAGTGCTGATGGAGAATGGGATTAGCCCTAATGTACAGGTGTGAATACACACATGCACACACACAACTCATGGTGGCACTACATTAATTATCCTTAATCAGACTGTTAAAGAGGTTTCTATGTGATTACTGTTGTGCAGGACCAAGCGGGGCGGACCCCCCTGCAGTGTGCTGCCTACGGAGGCTACATCACCTGCATGGCAGTTCTCATGGAGAACAATGCCGATCCAAACATACAGGACAAGGAGGTACAAACCCACTCGCTATACATATATACTAGTGCTGTGAGCTATGAAGAAAATCAAATATCACAATGTCTTTAATTCAATACCTTGATGTTTATAAATATATTATTACAGTTATTACTATAATGTAGCCTTTAAAACCAGGAGAAGACAACACTTACACCATATCACAATATTATGATCCAAAATCCCAGATGATATCCAGCTTCACATTATGATACAAAAATACTAGATAGATAGATAGATAGATAGATAGATACTTTATTCATCCCGAAGGAAATTCACAGTTTTCAGCAGTATCCACAGAGTACAAGATTAAGTAAATCAAAAATAAAGAATAAGTAAATCAAAAATAAAGAATAAAAGATGACCCTCGAGATCTAAAGATCTAAGTACCCAATGTGCAAAAAAAAACAATGTGCAAAAAAACAATAGAACCAGTGTGCATCGATGTATACAATGTGCATAGATGAGGGCAATGTGCAAATTTACAGTATAAACAGATGATAAATAAATAAATAGCACCCAGATGATAAATAGATGATAAAAAACCAATAAAACCAGTGTGCATCGATGGATACAATGTGCAAATTTACAGTATAAACAGAAGATAAATAAATAGCACCCAGATGATAAATAGATGATAAAAAAAAACCCCAAAAAAACAGTGTGCATCGATGTATACAATGTGCATAGATGTGGGCAATGTCCAAATTCACAGTATACATCGCCCAGCCCCATAGGCACTCAACTAATACAACTAATGCACATCCTACAGTATAAATGCTTGCTTTCTTGTACAGGGCCGCACTGCTCTCCACTGGTCATGTAACAACGGCTACCTGGATGCTGTGAAACTGCTGCTGGGCTACAACGCCTTTCCCAATCACATGGAGCACACAGAGGAACGGTGAGGAAAGACAGAGAGTGGGTGGAGAAGAAGTTAAAGTTACCCAAAATACAATTTAAAAAAAAAAAAAAAAAAAGATGTTTTCCCATTTACTGGTAGTGCAATCTTTACGTCCAGATAGCTTGTGGTGAGATTTTGAGATTTTAAGGTTTACCGAAGAACCCTGTATCCATCTGCCCCCAACAAGTACAGATTAGAGTCAGATAGAAACAGGAAATAGCTCCAAAAAAAGTCTCCACCCACGAGGGCTGTAGTTTGTGTTGCTTGCTCATGTCATTGTTTTTGGAAAGGGCTGCTCCTGTCGAGTTTTTCACCTTGACAGTTTTGTATTTTAGGTGAATTGCAAACGTAGGTGAGGAAACAGGGCAGGGCATGAAATTGATGTATGTATTGCATTTTTGGCTTGTGTGTGTGTTTGTCTGTGTGTGTGTGGTGGGGTTGTGCAGGTACACCCCCCTGGACTACGCCCTGCTGGGGGAGCACAGCGAGGTGACTCAGTTCATGCTGGAGCACGGCGCTCTGTCGATAGCAGCCATCCAGGACATCGCCGCTGCCTCCATCCAGGCCATCTACAAGGGCTACACAGTCCGCAAGGCCTTTAGGGAGAGGAAGCAGCTCCTCATGAGGCACGAGCAGCTACGCAAGGACGCCGCCAAGTGAGAGACGAGCACACACACAAACACAGATGCATTCACATATCCGTGCACCCAGATGTGCGCAGAGGCAAGTCTTTGATTTAAACAAACTCAAGCACACACAGGTAATGATGCCTGAGTCATTGTTTCTCTCGCTCTGTGCTGCTTTTGTTCATTGTAATGCACACCAACGTCTCTCCCTTTGTCCCACGGCGCCTTTTGTAATTTACAATTACAGGCATTGTGTTCATCTTTCATTCTTTTGTTGGTATCTGCTTTATCTCCCTCTGTCTTCGTCTCCTCAGAACATAGGAACAGTCACACTCCGTCCGTATCCGTCTTTCTTGCTGTCATCCATGTACACACATACATCTTCACCTGTCTTTGTCTTCTGCCTTCTTCTCCCTTTGCCATTTGCTCACAGTCACACCTTTATTCCATCTTCCACAATGCTATAGAGAGTTCAACTTGTTTACAGAGGACATGCTGCTTTCCACTTCCTTTTTTTTCTGATTTCAAAGCTGGGGCAGGTATTTAAAACTTTCTTTGGTACAAAAACGAAAAATGTAAGGACGCACAAAAGTGATACTATGAATTGGTCTTGTTATGAATCAAAAACATCACTTTGCATTGTCATTAGTAGTTCTACCAAAGCGTACATTATACACTAAAAATCACACACCATATCGATAGAGATTTCAGAATTACCACAAATGTCAGGATCAAATTCATATACGTAAACCGATGAAGTTCATCATTTTCCATTCCTAATGCTCAACATCTCAAGTTGATGTAACTTATAAGATAGCAAGTATGCATAGCGTGTTATTCTCTTTGATTGATTTCTATTTTGAATTTAAAATCAGCTATCACCACACCAAGCCATGGTCCATAGTTATAGGCTCTATGATCTGGACCTGGCCCTTTTGACCCAAACATTATGTTTTTAAATTGCTCTAGCTAAAATAAAATGAATTTTAATGGAGTGAGTGTGGCTTGTGTGTATTTTTGTTGTACCTCTGCTGCCCGTCTTGTTGCCTCACTTTTTCCCTGTGTAACCTATACACTGGCTATTAAAGTATGCACTGTGTAACATAGTTCCAGTGCTAATTATTCTCATCACATGTCTGTGATATTAACTCGTTTTTATGACTAGATTTATTATGTCATGGTATTTCTGCATGAGACCATCTCTACCCTACAGTGTGACCATAACCCACAATCACATCCCTTTCAAAACCTGTCCGTAAGTTGAAATAAAACTGTGTGGAAGCATGTACAAATTTTAATTCATCAGTTTAAATGGTGCCATTCAGACTAAACGGTCTCTCATGTTTAGATTCAGCTGCCTTACTGTTTATTTATTGTCTTGTTTGTGCTCAGGAAGCGAGAGGAGGAACAGCGGAGAAGGGAAGCAGAGCAGCAGATCTCACTGGCCAGCGCAGAGAAACGGAAGATGTCACCGGCACAAGCAGAGCAAGAGAAGCTCTCCTTGGTGAACATCATGAAGGACCTATCAGTGAATGACTCAGTGGCGGAAGCAAAGAAATCATCCAAAGCTGAGCGCACTAAGAGCAAAGATGAGGGACACAAAGGTACAACACATCCACAGATCCTTGAGATTGTAATAATTAACTCACAGTTTGAAACACTGCATGATGCGGAGGTCATCATATTGTGTCAGATTTAGTTAAAATAAAGTTTTAACAAAGTTACCTGTGGCAGTTATTTGTTATTTATTATTTATATATTATTTATGTGTTTGCTAGCATGAGAGATAAATAGGATAAGGAAGAAAATATCTTTCTAAGCTGCAGTTTCTAAAAAAGCTTCCTTTTCTTGTTTCTTCTAACTCTTTCCCTCACAGGCCACAGGAGCCGATCCTCCAGGAGAAGTAAGGAGGCTGAGCCACATGAGGTCCCTAACGCTCTGCCCAGTCACTGTCATGTGAATTGCGACCCTGTTCCCTATGCTGTCCAGACCACCAGGCTGAAGGAGCGACTATCGCCGGCTGGCTGCAGTCGGCCTCCCAGCCCCAAACCCAGACCCCCCACCACGCCCAAGGCCAAGAAACGATCTTCCTTGAATTCAAGCACTCCCTCCATGAGCTGCACCGCCACTGACCAAACTGACGCCATCACCAAAGAACGCATGCCGCTAAACAAGAGAGACACTCACACCACTGCACAGACAGCCCTTGGCAAGACTGACGCACACACCTCCCCGCAAAAGTACAGAAACAACAAGGAGCACAGTTCAGAAAGACCCGCAAAGAGCGACCAATCACACACTCCCTCATTAAGATGCCGTTCTGCTCTGGACCACAAAAGCCCTTCCAGCAAGACACACACTCACGCTGCCACACACATACCGATCTCCATGCGCACACAGAGGGAACATGACAGAGAGCAGCACAGGAGGAGGAATGAGGCTGCGCGCATCATCCAGCGAGCCTGGAGAAGGTGTGTCTCTGTGTGTCTGCTGTTGAATGTGTGGGTTTGTACCTGGGAGGCTGCTCAGTAGCTGACCGTGGGAGATTGTCAGTGCCATGTGGTGCCCACATGTGCCCCCTTCCATCTACATGCCCCCATCTCCTATTCCCCATAACACCCAAATTCCCCTCATGTATGGTCTGGATGCCATCAGCACTTGGGGGAGAGAGCGTGGGAGACAGGGGTGAGACGAGGAGGCAGGGGACAGACACGGGCTGTAATCTAGAGCCCTCACACTGTTTTAACAAGAGGCTAAAAGTTCAGGCGTGCCGCTGTAATAGCTACCAGCAGGCTTTCTTTACCTTTCTCTCTCTCACACACTCTCCATCTCTCTCAGGGCCTGCCAGCCCACCCCAGGAGGTCCTCTGTTTCCATTCAGTTTCACAATTATATTCTGTGTGCCCCAGCTATTAACTGACTTGAACAAACTGTTTCTGTTTTGTTTATGCTTTAGTGAGTATTAGCGTTTGGAGTTGCCAGCTTTTAGGCCTTTGAACACTGTCCCTGATTTTCCAGTTTAACTGTGCATGCGTGTTTGCTGCTGTGGATGTGCTCCCGCAGGTTTCACGTAAGAAGCAGGATGAGAGAGGTCCATGCTGCGGAAGGGGCGGAGTCAACCGACGTGAGCCACGCCCACAACCGGAGGAAGGCCGAAATCAGAGCTCCGGCCGCTAAATCAGCACCAAGTAAGAGCTCGGTGCTGCAAAGCATCTATGGTAAGATCATTCAGCATCCTTTGTCAGCTTGTTCTGTTTATGATTAGATTCCTTTTTATTTGATTTCATTTAATTGACTGTATTTGAGTCAAGCTAATAGTTACCCACTTGGCACCTATCGCACTCCTGTCCTGCCTGGAAATGATTCCGCCTTCCTGAGATTTCCTCCATTTTCCCCCTTTTTGGCATCTGGTATTTTCTCTCTCCCACCATGAGGGTTTGGATCAGGGGATGTCTAAAAACTGTAGGCCTGTAATGCCCTGTGAGGCTGTAACTGTGATCAAGCGCTCTAAATACTTGGACTTGGACATTCTTGTACTGTGTAAAACCACACACACCTTTTCATCTAAGGTGAAAACTTTGGGAACAGCAGCTGGGGAAGAAATCAGGAGTTTTTCTAAAACCTCGTATGGTAGTCGGACCAGTGCAGAACATGAGTGACTAAATCTTTGCGTGGAAACACATTCGAGTGTCTGGATGATGCTCCAGAGCCACATAGCAGGACAGTATCAGCGTGGTTGTATGTGCGGAACCTCTGGTAGGGTTTCACCCCACAGACAGCCTTGACCTTCATCACACATCACCAGGTGATGACGGGAGAATGGGCAGAAACTGCCGCGCCAAAACATACAAGTATGCACACTCCCCCTCAGCAGACAGATAGATACACCCCAAGCTTCTGACATGGTCCACCCCTCTCCCCTTTCTCTCTCTCTCTCTCTCTCTCTCTCTCTCTCTCTCTCTCTCTCGCTCTCTCTCGCTCTCTCTCTCTCTGACAGTCCTGGCACTGTGAAAAGTTCAGAGCTGTCAGGGGGAATGTCAGACGACTGTGTAGAGCTATCTGCTGAACACACACACACACACCCAAACCCAAACCCCCACAGAGTGCCACACTCACACACTGATGAAACTCATTCTCTTGCTCGCTCTCTCTCTCTTTTTTTTTTTTTTTTTTCTTTTTCTTTTTCTTTTGAGGGAGACAGACATTTGGTACACAACTCTAGACTGGATCACACAACATAGTTAATCATCATCCACCTATTTTTAATTGCTCATTAATTATTATACATCAGATAGTTCCCACATATTTCCCTGTGTTCATCTATCTCTGTCATTCTCTCTTTTCGTAACACACAATTCAGTCGATCTCTCTGACTGACACCAGCACAAACAGACAGTGAGCTATGCATTTTTCTATCACAGATAACAAAATCATGTGTGTCCAAAAGTTGCTGCATTTAAGTTGAGGGTGGGAGGTGACTTCACAATACAATATGTATCACAGTATATGGGTCACAATATAATTTGTATCACAGTACATTCCAATACTCTAACCCTAACCCTACAACATAACACCTTGGTTAGACTAATAAAATATGCAACATAACAGATCATAAATCAAGTCATAAACTGACTCAAAACTATCCAAATCAAAACTCATGTTCCAGTTGAAACAGAATTGGCCTAATGCACTTGCATTACACTGCACTAAAATGTAAATGTCATGTCATCAGGTGAAAATGGGCGACACAGTAGATAATGAAGCAGTACATCAAATACTGGCATGTGCAGCTGTATGGTGTTTTTTACACAGTTATACTGGAAGTGTTGGTGCACGTGATCGTTCTAGCCATTGGGATTCTAAATAGAAGGCCCTAGTGAGGATCGAACTCACGACCCCTGGTTTACAAGACCAGTGCTCTAACCACTGAGCTATAGAGCCTCACTTACAAGTGGAAGTGTCAAATGAGTCACATAAAGGACACACCTGAGCGCCGTAGGTGTGTGCTCTAACTCGACAGACCAGTTACTGCAGCATCCCAAGCTTCTTGACGTAGTCTTAGCCAGTTGATGAGGTTTCTAAATAATTAAGTGCAACTCTTGTGATGTGCCATTTGAGATAAATGATATTTAACTTAACAGCTGTTTAAATGCACCATATGACTCATAGTGTAATTTATTTATTTTACCATATTTATTGTCGGGCTGCATGACTCAGGAGGTAGCGCAGTTGTCTGGTGATCAAACGGTCCCCAGTTCATTCCCTGGGTCCTGCAGAGAGTGTGAATTTGTGTGTGTGTGTGTGTGTGTGTGTGCATGGGCGGTCAGTAGACTAGAAAAGCTGTATAGAAATGCCCTTCATTTACCATTATTTACTGTCCTGTAGGTAACTCTATGGCCAGGCGAGGGCGTTCCCTTCGAGGCTCTCAGTCTCAGCTCCTCCTGGACTTGTCTCTACGCTCGCAGAGCCAGTGTAAGCACATACTGTACACACACACACACACTCTTTTTGTCCAGTGTAATTATCTAAAAGGTAACTTTATGTTGTTTCTATGTTACAGTGAGCGGTATAGATTGCGTTCACCTGTGTGATACCGTGAGTCAAGCCAAGCATTACTCTTACCACCTGAGACCCCGCAGTGCTGGACAGGGGACAAGAGGCCGGGGAAAACACTGAGGCTGCACACACACACACGCGCACACACACACACACACACACACACACACACACACACACACACACACACACACACACACTCCCAGTTCGTGCTCATGCTCTTTGATGTTTTCTCAGCTGGCTGGCGACCTTACCTCTATAGAATTATTGGGCACATTGTTCCGTCAGTGTGCCAAGTTTTCTAAAATTAAGCCATATGACATCACAGCCATGACCTCACAGGGTGGGGTTAAGTCTACAGAAATGGTGTGTGTAAAAGATAACCTTTCATCCATTGTGGAAGGAACACACACACACACACCATCTCACTCGCTCTCCATCTCTCAAACACACACACTGAGATAACCTTTCCTCCTGATGTGGAGAATGAGGCAGTCTATCAACAGCCAGTCATACAGCAAGTCCACCTGCAGCCACATGCGCACACACACACATACACACACACACACACACGTTTTTCTCTGTTACTCTCAAAACACCAGTCTGGTCTCTCAGTGCCTTCCTTCTCAAGTGGAAGATGTATTTCTGAACTATGCT
Organism: Myripristis murdjan; assembly: GCF_902150065.1. Taxonomy (NCBI): domain Eukaryota; kingdom Metazoa; phylum Chordata; class Actinopteri; order Holocentriformes; family Holocentridae; genus Myripristis; species Myripristis murdjan. Next base: position 18,656,402 of record NC_043995.1, read on the forward strand.
GATTTTATTTACGCTCATATACATTTGCACAAAAGTAGTCCTTATTTTATTGGCACTATTTTGTAATTATAAACATATACCTCATTGTTGTTTCCTGCTTTTTTATTGTGTTAGAGAAAAATACAAAAAAAAAATGAATAAATGCAAACTGACACCCAAAGGAAGTGTACTTTGATTCAACTTTATTTTTTCCTTTTCCACTTTTGTTATAAAAAGTCACCATCATGTATCCAAGTAAAACACTGGACCATCATACAGCAATAGCAATGCAATTGCAACAATTACTGGGCTGAAGCAAAAAAGAGAGGTTGGGTAAGACAGTAAAAAGGCAACACTCACAAAAGCATTGACAAAAAGAAAACACTTTCCCTCTATGATTTCTTTCTGGATGTTTAGTCTATGTACACACACTGCATGAGTGTTTGTATTTTCAACGGATTGAGAAGGTGAACTGAGCAAGGCACCAGGTGGTGGTGGGTGCGGTCAGTACATGTCTCGAAGTCCCATGTTTCCACGGTGAGTGGTGGAGCCGTGAGCCACGGTGACACTGTAACAGTACAGCAGGTCTGTCAGCCACTGCTCTCTGGTCTCCCCCCGTGAGTACCTCTGCAACACACACACACACACACACACAAAGTGACATTAGGTGAACAGTCTCCATGGGGGTTAAAGGAAGCAGTCGTCATACTTCCGTCAAAATTGTATACAACATTACAACCCATCACTCTTTTTTCTTTCAAAATAAAAGAGTGCTGTGTTTACCGTGAGGTCTTGTATAATGTGCTGCAGCAGAGCGGCATTGGCCATCAGGTGGTTGCGGAGTGGTGTGTGCTGCAGCAGCATCGACAGGATCTGTCCCAGCTGTGGCAGCTCCTCCTCGCACAGATCACCGACACGCAGAGACTGCAGGACCATCCGCAGCAGGCGGGGAATGGTGCTCAGCGCTGATACACACGCACCCCATATTGCCTCCCTGTGGCACAGAAGACACAATCTTTCCTCAACACACCTGTCAAAGATCTTTACTTTCTTGCCTGACAAAAGCAAACAGCGGTGCCCAGTTTGTGTGTTTTTTAAAGCTGAAATGCCATTACAGGGATTTATATTTCATATGAACAATAATTATACCCATAGATTAGGATTAGACTGATTTATGAGTTTATGATTGTATCAGGCCAATATCTGACTTTTTATGAATATCAGATATTGGCAGATACATGTCTTCCCTTTTTGATATGAAAGAGGGTTGTTTTTAAGAAGATTTTGTAATATATTTCAATATCTCATCTTTTTGTTAAAAGCATTTCAGTAAACAGATTTACTCTAGTAATAGTTTGTTTATTTTTTGCAGAGTAATTTGCACATTTAACATTACTATGAGGCACAAAATATATCACATGATCTTGTCAACATAGGGGTTATATACTAGTGGAACTGTGTCAGTTGTGCTTCTCATAAAGTCACACTTTTGTCAACCCTTTCATGTTCAAAGATTTATTCAATTTTATGATGAGCCCATACTTGGATGGTTTAGTGAGAAAGGGGACCATTTGGAGGACAAATATGACAATTTTCCTACAGGGATCAGTGCAATATAACACTTATTCAACACACACCTTTTGTGGTTGGTGTCGGACGGAGCCTCCTGCTGCAGGGTGATAAGCAGAGCCAACAGGCTGAGGCAGCACTGGGACAGGAAGCGCAGCACAGGATCAATGGGTAGGATGGACAGGTCCAGTAGTCTGGCCACTGCTCTCAGCAGCCCTGCTGCCATACTGTCAGGCACCACCCCTAACCTGGTCTGAGACACATGCATTTTATGCTAAGTCAGTTCCAATCTAATAAAGGTACAACAAATAAGAGCTAGAACTAATGAATTAAAGATGGAAATCTCAAAGTGCCATCTCCTTAATGAAAACTATTTCTTACCAGATATTTGCAAATGCCATTTTGCAAAATGTCAAAGCACTGAGACTGTGAGCCCAGAGTTTCCAAACAGTGGCAGACCTCCTATGGATGAGACACAGTTGTATCAGCATGAATAATTTCACAGGCTCAGTTAGAGGAGGGTGCAAGCCATATTGCACCAACCAGCCTCAAACAGATACGCTTTTCTCTTCCCATCACTTAATTAAATTTATACATGGGATTTCCTGTGTTTAAGATTCCTTCATTGATATACTGTGGCCAAATCAACTGTGATGGAGCGTTCTAATTCTAGCAATGCAATGTGACCACAACCTCTATGAAAAGGGTGCTTTGTGCTTTTGTTTGGGAGATTTTGGTAGCTTTCTCGTCAGATTTCTGTTGAAATATTTCAACTCTGTCCAACAGGCTAGACAATTGTATTTCTAAAAAAGCCCAGAGGAAGAAATACACTGTTTGTGATGGTCTTATGGGGCAACTGTTGACGTGTTTCCCTGAGGCCTACAAAAGTTAAAACCATTTCAACGTCACATATGCTGTGTTTAAAGCAGAGAAATTGTGGAATATTATGAAGGGGGTTAATGTGGGCATTAGAGACCTCAACCCAAACTGCGCTGTTCTTCCCAAGACCCTCCATTTCCAGAGGTGACAGTGTCCAGAGCCATATCAGGTAATGAGAGCTGATCCATCAGAGAATTGGACAATCTTTTCAAACAATGTTATACAAGCCAAAACAATAGCAGGAGGGTGAAATTAAACAGTAGTAATGGTATTACTGGGAGACAGAATTAAGGAGCAAATGAATGAGAGCCGCCCCTCTACCTCAATCAGCTTTAACTGGCATTCATCAGACAAACCACATTACTGCTATGCACCAACTAAGCCTTACAACATCCAACACACAAACGTGAAAATATATATTCATACACCCCCACCACAGTACACAAGCAGTGTGTAGCCTCCACTGCTTGTCAGGAAGTACTAAAAAATAAATTAACAGTCTCTAAATTTCTCACTTGCCAAAATGGGTTTAAGATGAGAGAAGGCGGCCCTCACAGCATCAACTTTGAGAAGGTGAAAAATAACGCCAAACTTTCCCTCATTAATTTCAAATCAAAATCAAATTTCTCATTAGCTTTTATCAAATTGAGGGGTGTGTGTGCATCCTGAAGTGCTGAAGTGTGTGTGAACCAGTGTGTGCCAGAACCGTGCACCTGTTGGCATTCTCCCCATCATTAAAAACAATCCCGTCTCATTAGCTGAATCAGAGTTGACACAGTCCGTCCCTTAATGCCGTCCCACCTGCCACCCTGTGCCCCCCCCCACCTCCTTCCCGCCACTTGCCTGTGATTGACTCAGACAGGGAGATGAGAGAGGCAGGATCTGAGGCCTTAATTGAGGAGCTGAATTAGTGATTATAACCCCCACTTTCACACACACACACACACACACACACACACACTCGCTCACTCACACACACTTGCCCCAGGGCACAGTTACGTTAACGGAAATTTCTGTGCAGAAATGTCACACTCCCATCATATGCCATGGGCTCTCATTAGCATTTCTGCGTATCCGTTGTGCCCGATAACCACGCATCTCCAACCTGCGCAACGCGATAAAGGTTCCCCTCTCAGCCGGAGTGCCACGATAAAGCTTCCCCCTCTGAGCTCTACGTGAAAGAGAGAGAGACCAGGGGGAACTGAAAGACCAGAGCTGTGTCCAGAATATAAACACTTTTCAATGGTAAAACCTAGTATCTCTGCTTCTCCCATCACCTGCAAGGCCCTGTTCCTTTTAAATTCACTGCTGTGCCACTTCCAAGTGCTGGTGAGCAGCAGAGGTTTTTGGTAAAGGATAAGATGATCCTGAGCTTTGGGTTTCTCACTGGAGGGAGAGTGCAGCCAGTGAACTCACCTCGACAACATCCCAGTGGTGTGTGAACTGCTCCAGGGGGGTGGGGTAGAGGCTGAGGGGCGAGAGAGGGGAGGGGGCCAGGACGCTGTCATCGCCGGCCTCCTGCAGCGTTGCCAGCTCGTCAGCTGAGAACCCAGTCAGGGAGGAGAACAGGAAGCTGATGTAGTCCACGTCTTGCAGAGCCGCTTCCTGGCTCCCGACTGACCAGCCGCTCAGAGACGACCTGAAAAACAATACACCGATCATACAAACATCAGCTTAAAGTCGATATTCAACAGAAAACGACAAAATGATAATTCCGAGCAGCAGAGTTTGTCTTGTAGTATCTGTAACTTACAGAATGAAGGATCGGCTTTTTTAGGCACATAATTTTCATTAATTTCTAAATGAGAGTTTCCTGCGTTACATTATATTCATGAAGTTGTCTTTTGCGTATGTTGTGCTCACGTAACGACACGAAGTGCACGCACGATGATACATTTGATATAATTCTTCCTTGTCCTGAAGGGGGAATAGATCTGTAACAGTAGGAAATGTGTGTGAATAACTGTGTGTTTTGTAAAAAGCCCTGTAGGCACATACAGACAGAACCATTTTCTCAATGTTCCATGACAAGGCTGCATTCCAGCCTCCCAAAGAGCTCTTTGTGTTCTACACATACACACACATCCCATCCCTTCTCATACCACCTCAGCACCAACCCCCCTTCTTCAAGATTTGTATAACACTGCCCTACTGACACAAGAAAAAGGTCACACACACACCCACACACACCCATACGCATGCATGTGCACGGCAGGGTTATGTAAAGGTGGAGGTGTGATGCAGAACATTACCAAACTAAGTTTTTATTGTCACCGATCCGCTTAATTTCAAAGTTACATTCACTTAAACACACACCAGAAAGCACAGGAGCAACCATATAGAAAGGATACTATTATGAAGGTGCAACACTGCCATCCAATGGCTGCAGGCTGCAGTTGTTCCCCTTCAGTCACTGTATTTGTGTGCATGTGTCCGCCACTTATCTACTGCTCTGATCTGCTGCCCTCCCGAAAACCTAAATTGTTTGATTCCATTACATGGCGCATTCCATTATTGTCCGACGTCTCCTCTCTAAGCAGGAGCGACCGATGTCTGTCTCCATACACACACATGCAAGCGCCCACGTCTACAGAGTGAGTTCATGTACCCCGTGCAGGTCCAGGGGTCGTCAAGCTCACCTAAGGTGTACGATACGAATCAGCGAGGCAGCTAGGCCAGCGGAGATTCGCCCAGCAGTGCAGCAGCGGCTCAGATTGGCCAGAAGAGCCTGGGACATCTTGGGTAGGAAGTAGAGCAGCTGCACCAGTCGCTGCTGAGACTCCGCTGGTAGCAGCACCACAACTCCTTCCTGCGGATCTGCACACGCACACACAGACATGCACGCAAACAAGCCACATGTAATTACATAGACGAAACACCCACATTGCCCCCCTGGGGATACATTGCTGAGCTACAGTTCTATCAAGAAAAAGTGGATACCAGGAAATCTAGACCATATTCAGGGTAGTAAAAAAGAAAAAGAGAGACAGGCATAGCCACTATAGCGAGTGATCAGATAATAGTCTGTGTGTGCGTGGTGTTCTGTTGGTCTCTGACGCACATGCTGATGTCAGAAGACCCTCAGACAAAAGGAGTCTTGTGATGGTGAATTGCTGGCTCTGCGGCAGTTTCTATCAGAACTCTGACCCCCCCCTTCCTTACACCCCAGCCCCTCCCCTCCTCCCCCGACACTGTCACACCATCCTAACTATCTGACCGTTCTCCCACCAACTGATATGGATGGGGTTCCACAGCGCTGTGTACTGCTTTCCTCCGGTGGCTGAAATTAAATTGTACAAAGTTGTCTCAGGTGGAAAGCATGGGGCTCTACTGCCCCCTAGGGAAAGCACAGTGCAACTGCAGTCTGTGGCTCACAATTCTGCTGGACGAGTAGCACCCGAGTCTTTCGTAATGTCACCGTTGTCGCCGCCGAATTCTGCTTGTGCATGATGATATAATGCCACTTGTTTTTCTCTCTGTTTTGACTGCCCTGTTTTAGTGGGACACATAGGGAAGAAGAGCTTGCCCTCAGTACATCTTTAAAAAGAATGTTCCTAACTCGTATGCAAGAAGCTGAAAGTGCGCTGTATCTGTCTGTAGCCACTTATGTGTGTTTATTATGTCAAGATAAGATGATTTTCAGATTTCATAGGAAAAGAAATTATTTTATCAAGCTGTCTCAACCCTTAATGAGTCCTCCTCCAGTGTCTGGTTGAGTGCGTTTACCATAGAGCCTGCAGGCATGTGTCTGCAAACCGTTCAGCAGGTCCTTGTTGCCTCGAGACGCGGCAGCCTGGATCGACAGGATGAGTCGGGCAGAGAGAGCCGGGTTTCGGTGACCAAGCTGGGCCAGCTGCACAGGGAGAGCTGCCAGCCATCGACACAGCATCTTACTCCTGCAGAGAGGATGGGAGGACAGGTGACACACAGCAGTGCACGTGAGAAAAGTGTAACCTGACTGGAGTGAGGACAAAGAGATCAAAGGATAGGGATACCTGGATGTTTTAAGTTCAGGAAGCTGTTGTATACCAACATGTCACACTTTGGTTTCATTTCTTAATTTGCTGGTTGGTTTCATCTAAATATTGTTTACATTTAGGCAAGTTACAAAAAACACGTATTTTTTTTTTTTTTTTTTAGATAAATGTACATGGGACTTTTTCATTCATTATTACTTAATTATTATTATAGTTATTACAAGTCCATTCTGAGGAGGAGTCCTTTAATGTGCATATCAAGCACAATAGTAATATTTTCAGCTGCAGTAATTAACAAAATGAAGAAAATATAGACAAATATTGTATATAATAAGTCTCAAATGGTAATTCTGCACAAACAAAAAAATTGCATATGTATACACGCTCAGAGGCCACTTTATCAGGTACATCTGCATCTGCACAATCTAATACAATCCAATACAACTGGTCTGCCATCAAGTTTACTTTTATGATGTCTATAAGGCTCAGGTTTTCTGTTTGTCACAGTAATAGGGGTGTTAATTCAGTTCTATGTTTGGCATTGAGCTCATAGTTAGTGCTGCTGTTGTACTGGACTGCATTTTACTGAGAGGTGTTTCCAATATTCTGTCCCCCTCATTGTATATAAATAGGGAGGACAAAAAAAATCAGAAACACCTCTCAGTATAATGTAGAGACCTCTGCAAACTACAACCTCAGTAATAAACATGTGACTAAATTTACACATTCTCAACAATGTCAACAAAAACTGAACATTATGAACTTTCTTAAAAGGTAGACGTTATGGCAGAGCTATTGCATGGAACTGCATTACACTGTACACATGGACCTAATAAAGTAGCCATTTAATGTGTATACATACATATATGTATAAATATATAAGGAGATACCAATTTGTGACTATGACAACATTTTTTTCACGCAGATGCTGGAAAACAAGATTCTGATCTGTATTTCATATAGCCTGGAACTTCTCTAACAACAAAGAATGAGCTTGTGTTCATACAATGTGCAGCCTCACTTCAAAATAAACTCTGTAATACAACAGTGTGACAGTATAAAAACACCAACACCAAGGCCCCTCCTACAATTTAGGTTTTGATGCATCAACTGCTGATTTAATAACTTTTTTTCTTTTTGAAAAAAAAAAAGGCATGACACATGGAACTGACACGTTTTTTCCCAAATCAACTTAAAGCAAATTACAAATCTGGTATTATAACATGGCTATTACCGTCACAGACAGTAACTCCTATAAGCTGCTTCATGTGTTCATTTAGAAGGATTTGGGAGGCTTCAAGCAGACAAGTAAGTGATGATCTAAAGAGAAATACACCATAACCAAGAATAACAGGGCATTTGAGGCTACTGATACTGCGATGTTTACATTTTTAGTAGCATACAAGAATTATTATCAGAATTACGAACAAAAAATGACTGCACCAACCTGGCAATGTGTGTATGCCCTTGCTCCTGTAGGTAGAGCTTGCTGTAGAAGGACAGCAGCAGCGATCTTGTCTGTAGAGTCAGGTTCCTCTGCTGGTAGTAGACATACACTGCTGCCAACAGGTCCTCTGTCACTGCTGCACACATAAATACACAAAGAGATTACAATTTAAAAATGAAGTCGTCATATTGACTGTCAAAGTCACACCTGGACACCTATACTGAACTAAAATAATCTGCCAGGCATTTTAACATGTAATATGCACTAGTCTGTTACACTTCTTCATGCCTCTGAATTGTGAGTATACTGCATATAACAAATTGCCAAACTGATGACATCATCTTCTACTGTAGAATTTGTGCTTACATAATTAAGGCATCAGACACACACACAGACTGACACTTTCATGAATCCATCACACATGCTTACTTTTGCTCCTCTGTGTGAGCACCATCCTCCACACCGTGCCCAGCAGCATGTGCAGATGTTTGTAGCTCAGCTTTACTTCATTGGCCAGAGTGTCTCGGACAAATGACCTCAAGGGGATCAGCCAGTCGGCATCATTGTCCCGGCCGAGCCCCTGCCTCTGACTGAGGAACACCATGACCTGGCACAGGGTGATGTTCAGGGCTAGAGGCTCCACCGTCTGTCCTGGGACCGCTGCGGTCTGCTTACTCCTGAAGGTGTGACAATGAAGTTTGGGTTCCCACAAAATCACTTTGGGTCACAGAAATTGAATTCATTTTCTATGGTTTGGGTACTACTGTGTCTTACTTTCAAAGCTTTAAAAGGGTACTTTAAATGTAGAGGTACACACAATTGAATAAAAAATTGTATTTTGTCCAAACATTTTCTGACATAAAATAGTTTTCTTGTAAAGTCAAATGAGCCTGGCTTCATTGCATTTGGAAAACAATACACAAATACTATAAATAACAACCAAATACTGTTCTTCACCTCTCACAAAACCTACCTGACAACCTGAAGGATGGAAAGAAGGAAAGAAAGATGCTTGTGACACATAAGGACTTGTGTTCTTTACCTCTTAAGGTCAAGCTTCTTTTTATGTTTGGGTGTGTCTCGTGTGCCATAGGGGAAGTTCTTCATGAAGTGCTGTTTAAAATCTCCCAGGTATTCATTACGGAACCATGCGTCCTAAACAGAGACAGCGCCGTCTGTCAGCTTCTGCACAAACCACTTTCTTTTACAAAAGCACTGTGTGTGTGTTGGTGTGTCTTGCCTCACCAGTGCATCCTGGTCCTCCTTCTGTGGTGCCAACTTTCTGAGCAGCTGCAGAATAGTCAGGACTTGGAACATCACTGACATGGCGTCTGGGGTGAGCAGGTGGGCCCCCTCGCCGCTGTTCCAGGGACAGTCATTGGCACTGGCCTCCACCCACATCTCCAGCAGGAGGGGCACCAGTGTCGCTGCAAAGCTCTGCACAGCCTCAGCTGAGCTCAGCCCCTCACCCACTCCAGCTCCAGAGTCCACCTCTGGCCTGCACAACAAGGGAGAGTGAAAGAATGAAACATAGACAAGTGACCATGTTAAAGGAGCAGTTCACATAAAATTAAAAAAAAAAAAAAAAAAAAAAAAAAAAAACACATTTTTCCACTACCCCTAGTGCAATCTATCTATTTAAATAGTTTCTGAGATTTGGCAAGATTTCCACTCTGCTGCCATCTTCCCAATCTCCTGGCACCCCAATACAATGAGGCTGGATGGATATCGCTTTGTGAAGCTCAAACTATCAAAATTTTGTGAAAAACAGCAACGGCTCTTTGTTCGTTACACCTGTCCACTTCTAATTTGTTCTCTTTAGAGCAGATAGATTCAGTTTTCTGATGTTCTTTGGCAGGAGGTAGTTCCCAACAAAACTCTTTTGGAAATTTTGGCAATTTCAGCTCCAAAAAATAATACCCATTGAGCACCATCATACTGGGGTGAAAGGAAACAGGAAGATTGCTGGGGACTGGAAACTTCACCAAATCACGCAGAAATGATCCAGATGAATAGACTGCACTCAGAGTAAATGGGAAAATAAATATCTATTCTTGTATTTTGGCTGAACTGTTCCTTTAAATAGTGAAATACCAGTTAAATGGTGATGTTCAAGTTAAAATTAATATTTCAGAGCAAACAGGTTTTTGTGAAGTATTATTTCCACATAAAATCCATATGATTCTTTATCTGTTCTGGCAGGATGAGTGTGCAGCAGTTGTACCTGAGTCTGTAGGTGGAGTGTGGAGTGGGTTTGGCCCCAGAGTGTTCATACACCTTGACTCCAGTTTTGCTGTAGGAGAGCTCCTCCCAGTTGAGATCCAGAGGTGTAATCCGCCCCTCTCCACTGGAACCAAACACTCCATCAGATGAGACAGACATATCACCTTCTTCCTCTGGTCTTTCCTCAACTACTGCCTGCAGAAACCGCCCCAGCCTGAAATCGAGAGACATAAAACACAAAGTTAGCATCTGGAGTTCTGGTTTCTCTCAATTCATACTTACCTTATCGGAGAATTTGTGTGTGTGTGGCCCCTGTACCTGAGGAGCACAGTGAGTCGCCACTGCTGGCTGGTCACAGCCCTGGTGGGGTTGACTGACAGAGCCCAGCTCCTCCCCTTGGTCTCCTGAGGCTTTTTGGCTCCTCCACTGGTGCGTCTGTGGGAGATCAACTCCAGAAAATTTGTGAGGAGGATAGCAGGCCGTGCAGCCAGTAGAGCAGGGTAGTGGTCCAGCAACACATCAAGGATCTTCATGGCATCCTCCTGGATGCCAGGCTCAATGTGGGTCATGGCACAGGACAGGTGAGCACTGAGGAGGGGGAAAAACGGAGCCACTCGTTCTGCAGGCACACACTGCGCAATGAACCTGGAGGGAGTGTACAATTTTTGACAGTTTAGCAGTGGGATATGAGAAAGAAACAAAAGGTGCATTTCATGATACTGAACTGTAATAATGCAGTAGGGCTGTTGCTGGTTTCTTCTCACCTGAGCAAACGTGAGGCTGCCATGCGAACATTGCCATCCTTGTCTGTGAAGAGAGCTGCCACCTCAGAAAGCAGGCGAGACAGATGCTGCTCCACCAAGGAAGGATTAAGAGACAGCAGCTCTTTCAAACCCAGCAGGGCGCTCTGTTTCACGTTGGCATTGTAATGGTGAAGCTGGGACAAGAGGTCCTGAGAGAGGAAGAGGAAAATACACAATTTTGTAAACACAGGCCTGTATGTTTGTCTGAGAGACACACCGAGAGAGTAGGTGAGAGCAAGAGCCAGAGAGAGAGTGGGATCTTACGTTGATGCCCAGCTGTCTGTGAGTGGTGGGGCCACTGGTGTCCCTCCTCAGCTGCTCGGACAGATGGATTCCCTTGGTGCGGAAGTTGGTGTTGGTGGCATTATTGGCTTTGGGCTTCGTCTTGCCCACCTTTAACTTGACTTTCTGGAAGTCATCCTGTCTCTTCTTCTTCTTAGCCTTCATCCCTGCAGTGCCTGTGGCAATTGAATGGAATGAGTGTGAAACCACCCTGACTGCTATCCGATCACCACAGGCAAAATACAGCCTATGCATTCAGCGGCACATAACATAAATAAACAAACGCTCTGAATGATCAGGCTGGGTAATTGTTTCATCAAAGGCACAACTGCGTAGCTACACCCATACTAATGTTAGCTAACTAGCCATCTCCCACCCTGTGCAAGTTCAGTATCATATCAAGCAGAATGCAGGGCAATGGATAATTTTACTTGCATCAGTCCAAAGCTTTGGCTACTCACGTCAGTGGTACACAGCACATCAAACATTCATTGAGGTCCGAACACCAGCCAGCTTACAATTTCCAACACACCACACAGAATATTTTGAGTATTCAAGCTCGTGTTGATGAATTGGGTCCTTTGACTCTGTGTGCGCTTGTTTCCTACGCTAGGTGATTATTCAGCGAGCGGGTGTTGCTCGAGGGCTGCGGGTAAACTCGGTGGAAGAAATTGTCCCTGCAAATATCTTGATACACAATGTTAACAAATAAAACAACAACACCACAAAGTTGTCTTAACATATGCCCTGAAAGTACCGCTGTCTCCAATTCTTTATCTCCCAAGTGCCCGCCCAACGCTTTAGGTACGTGCTGGTGTACAAAACAAACGCATCACAAAGTTGTCGTCATAGCTGCCTTGGAAATATTGTCTCTTTTTATGGACTAAACTTGTTAGATTTTTGAGTGAATGTTTTGAAATTCGTTTCTCGTTTCCTTCTCATGTTCACCCTAATTAGAGGGTTTAAAGGCGCGGACAAAAGGGACGTGTTGTTTTTAAACAGGCGATGGCTCCGGTCTAAAAAGGGCCCTTCAACTCACATTCATTGTTTTACCCACAAGCGAGCTAGCTGCACCAGCAGGCCAGTCTCCTGACCTCGGGAATCATCTACTTCTCCAACAAATTCACAGTTTGCAGTCAGTACTATTCCACTGGTAAGCTGGTGAATATCTGTTTACCTTCTACCCAGTTTTGGTGGCTACAATATTTGGTAATTGCATAGTTTTGTCAGTTAGTGCGACGTTAGCAAAACTAAGCTAGTTCAGTAATGCTAACCCCCAAAAAAGTAGAGGACCTCAGGGTGAGAGGCCTTGAAAACGAAACGAAACTAACCGAGTGACCTTAGCAAAGCCAGTGCCTTTTAACCAAACTGTCACAAAACCAAATACCGACCTAGGTGTGGTGTGAGGTTATTTGTTTGTGAGATTATTTGGCGGTATGGGTGATTTTGACGCGATGTGCTGCATCTCTCACAGGTTAGAGATGGAGGTGATGGAAGCTCAGCCGCCTGCGCAACAACCCCCGCAAGCAAAACCGCAAAATGACGGGCAGCCACCCCAGAAGAAGTTTAAAAGCGCCAAGGTAAGAAATTGCTCATTCGCCGTGTTATGACCTCAAGTTTCCAAGGCAGACATAACTAAAGAAATGAAAATAAAAGCCGTCTAGTCTCCAGTCGAGCTCTCCGACACATGCATGACCCTCACATCTGGTACAGTCACGGGGAAGTGTTTCCCTGGTCTGACAGGTCAGGGTGGCTGCTGTGATGCCTGAGGCAGCAGAGACAAGCGGCCAGAGCCTTTGGGCTGTGGATCTGCTGCCAGCCTCTCTGCTCTCACGCCTGCTTGGAACAGCACAAGTGGTTCAGGAGGACCCCACTCTGTGGTTTGGCCTCACAGTTACAGCCTGATATATGTTTCTGTGTTTAAGGAACTTTTCAGCACCAGTATTGCAACACCAGGCACTTTTGCATCACAATGCCAGCATCTTCTATGTGATGATTTCAATCCACATAAAGCTGTCAAATCTTACAGCCCTTCAGATTTGACATTTATGAGCTTTACGCATGACGTAAACTTGGTTCTTCGTAATCAGTGGTTCACTGAACCTTTAGCTAATGGCAGGCTACTCAGTTTTTATTTCTGAGTGCTGCCACTTTTGACAGGTTTGTATATGAAAGCTTGGTTGTGTTTAGGCTTCATCTAGTATCTATACTTCACTCTCTTACTTCCCCTTTCAACATTTATTTAAGGCTGCTGTTGTAGATTCTCATTTAATGAGAATTTGGTTTGATCGCCATAGTACATGATTGTCACAGCATTTACACACTTGTCTTGGTGACATGTCCCTGCTTGATGCAGGGAACAATGAGGATGAGCTAAAATTGCCCCATGGCATCTGAAGCGTGGAGGACAGGGACGAGGAGTTCTCCTCTGTAAAGCATCATCCTGTCACTAATGCCAATATGTGTCTCTCTTCTCCATTTGGGTTTATTCCCGACACTGACAGAGAAAGCAGCCGCAGTATTCTGCTGACATAGGTAAGTCCTGCTACACATGGTACCACTGCCAATGGTGAGAATTGAAGGCTGAGAACTTGATTCCCTGCTTCATTTGACTGCTGATGGGCTGGTGGCATGTTCACCACTCTTGGAAATTCACTCTGTCAGAGGTGGGGGGTTTTGTGGTGCCATCTGTGGATTAAGACTTTAGAGTTCAGTGTTTTTCACCACTGAAAGTGCAAAATATTTTCTAATTGCTTGCTGTAATTAGGTATTACTGTAGATAAATCTTTTTAATGCAGTTCAACAATGAGATTGTTCTACACTATATACTGAACAACTTTAGAAATGCCAACCCACTGACATTGGTAACTTGCCCCTGGCAACCAAGAACTCTTTAAAGTTTTTAATCAGCAGGGCATAATACTGTCAGCCCTGGACTGCTGATTTTTGTTGATGAATACCCTTACTGTTAAGTGCAGTGCACTTTTTGTGCTGGATTATAGCTGTGTGAATGTATATATATTTGTATTTTTTTATTTTTTATTTTTTTTGGTCAAAACTGTTTTTAAACACTGCTGAATGCGGTTTTTTCTGCAGTTGCAGTGCAGTTTTTTTGTTTTGTTTTGTTTTTTCGCTCTGAGGCCTGTACCTGCCTGGCTTTAGTTGAGTGATTATGTGATCAAATACATCATTTTTTAATTTCAGTGAACTCCTCCTTCCCCAGTATTTTAAATGAAACAGGGTTTTAATTGTTCTCCCAGAATTGGACTGCTTCATCGATGTCCACCCAGAGGTCTTGCTTCTGTGGATGAGCACGAGGAGCGGTGTATCATAGGAGCTGGAGTCCTGCAGCCCAGCTGGGGTCTGTGGGGGTTTGCAGAGGACTGCTGTTCCCAATCTTTCCTCTAGGCTTTGAAAGCACATGCGAGGAGTTTGGGTTTCTAACAGTTGTTCAGTTAATATAGGGCTGTGAAATCCATGCCTGATTTTAACAGGCCTACTGGTACTGTAGTTAGTATAAAGCGCAATACATTTGTATCAGTTTGTTTATGATTATCCTCAGCCATTGGCTGTGTGCAGATTAGTTGGTTGAACGTGAACCTCTTGGTCTCGCTTGTCCATCAGTTGTGTACCACTGTAAAGCTAAATTTCAGGGTGAAACTGTTTATACTTTGCTGATTACTGTTGTGTTTTCCCAGTCTTCACAAAAGGGACTTCTATCCAGACCATTGCCTCTCTCACCAAACACTTGAAGGGGGTGACTGAGCCTGTCATAGGTAAGTAAGAGAAGCAGTTCCTCACAAATGTCTACCTCCTCCTCATTCCATGCAGAGCTCCTTAACTAATGATCATCACCTATCCACAGGTCTTCAGTATGTTTGGGAGTACCGCAGCCCCAGTAAATCTGTCCCTCCGCATTACCAGTGTAAACTCTGCACGGTGACCCGCTTACAGCACGATATGTTGGCTCATGTCAAAGGCTGGAAACACAGCTTCAGATATTTGGTGAGTTTGGTGGTTCCTTGGTGTGTTCAGTTCAGTGTTATAGTGTTGTGCTGGAAAACATACCCAAGTGCCTCGTTTTAAACCCTTTCCCACAAAACTGGTACACATTGGGTGAGGTTGTAATATTATACAATTCATTACTTTAAGGCCACATCAGATGCCAGTGTAACATTTCACCTAGCAGCTAACCCCACAGCTTAGATTAGCATTACAAAAGAGATTCTCATCCAGGCCTCCTGTTGAGGTAGCACTTTTATTTTTTATTGTGAATGAAATATTTACAAGTGAATAAGATGTGGCTATTTGCATGGACTATTTAGCCTGTGTGTCTCCCCATAAGGTGTTATGGTAGCTGGTATCTGTACTAAACTCAGAATTTGGATAACAACAACTTTAGTGCAGTTAAATATGGAAATGTTTGTATGTGTGGCAGTGAAGCATTTAAAACTGGTTCCTCATTTTGGTGTGGTGCTCTCATATGTTCAGAAGCGGGTCCATTCTGATAAGGTCACCTGTGAGGAGGAAGAGGCCATCAAAGATCCGGCTTTAAGGAAGAAAATTAAAGAGACTGCAGCCGAGGTGGAAAAGACAGAAGGGAGGGGTCAACTCAAGGTGAGTGTTAGAGGTCAAAGACGAAATCCATGTCCTTCTGTTGATGCACAGTTTTGATATCTATATTCACATACTCTCTTAGAGGCTAATTTACACATTCATGAAAAGCTCTTGCTGATATGACCTATCATCAGTATATTGATCAGAGTATATGAAGTGTCAAAAAAATACAAATACAAACAAATACTCATCAGAGAATTCAAAGGTTTTTTACTTGATAAATGATTATTGACACTATCATTTATTTGTCAATCAAATACTCAGCTAATGGTTGCAGTAGCATCTCATGTGTTGAACAAGTTGTGGGCTTTCTCTTTATTCACACTTTGATTTTGGATTCTGCCTTAAACTAATCCTGTTTGTGGGTTTTAGGTGATCCTCAGGGAACCCTGTGATGTTGCTGCCTTCAAGGGACTCCGTAAGTTACAGTGTCACATTAAATACTGAACTGTGAACGGTTTTGCACATGTGTGTTTGCCATTCTGAGTTGTGTTTCTCTCTTTGGTTTTCCCTTTCTAACACAGGTTCTGCTATTCCTAAGCTGCCTCCACCAGGGCCAGTGATGGGACCAAAGGGCCCAAATTTTGGTATGTTTTTTCAAGCATGTTCTGTTCCACCTGGTATTATGCATTGTAGCCCTTTGCTCAGCATCATCATATGTAATGAGCCTGTCTGCCACAGGTGGCAGGTATTCTGACCCCCAGTTTCCAGGAGAATATCCCCCTCAGGGAGGTCCTTTCACTGATTACCCATTGCGTGAACTTGGGGATCCTGGTATTGGAGGCTACTCTGGCAGGCCGAGTTTCCCTGGACCCGATATGGACATGAGACTGTTTCCAGATGGTCCAGGCCCTCGCCAAAGGGGAGGGGGAGAAGGATTTGGACCAGGTGGTGGAAGAGACGGCTATGGAAGGGGTGGACTATTGGGTGAAAGTCCTGGCAGATGTTATCCTGATGATTTCAGGGGCAGCCAAATGGGAGGTAGCTTAATGGACAGACCAATAGACAGACCGATGGACAGGCCACTGGACAGACCAATGGACAGGCCAATGGACAGACCAATGGACAGACCAGGCTTGATGGGAGCAGCTCCAGAGAATAGCAGTCTACCATCTACGCTGCTCAGTTACCTGGTAGGGGATTTAAAAAAAACAAAAAATAGGCCTCAAGTTTTAAATTTACTCTCATGGAAGTCATTTTTGTCTGTTTGTATATGGCCAAACATTGAGTAACTTTTTGATTGTGTGTGTTTAGGATACCTTCCGGATAGAGAATGAGAATGACGCGCAGATTGTCCTGAAGGTGACGCAGAAATTAACAGACGTGCTCATGGAGTACAGACTGAGGAGTGTATCCGCGGTATGACGCTATATATACAAATCTTCTTCTCAGTACATCTAGAATTTAAACAAGAAGGTCAAAGAATTAAGTCTCATTGTATCCATGTTTTAGTTTCCCCCCTTATAGTTGTAGTTAGTTACATTTGTAGTAACCATTATTACCATGAAATATTATTTATTACTGTTGTCAGTCCTGAGCACTATTCCTCCCTGTTCCCAATCAGGAGCTACTTTGCTTCTAAGGTCTTAGTTGTAAATAAAGTGTATTTTCTTTCACATTTTGTCCCTAACAATTTCATATCTGATTTTGAAGATCTGCCAGCAGTGTGAGCAAAAAATGATTTATTTGTGCATCCAGGCTTGTCATAATCAGGTTGCTTTAAAGAAGTGTAACCAGAGTGGCAGGACGGAGGCATGTGTCTTACTAAAGTTTTCTTTTGTCCTCCAGGGTTCTAGTCTGAGCAGCAGTTTGAACAATTCGTCCATGAGCACCATGGGTTTCTCCTCTACGCCTTCCAGATTGTCAGGCTCAGGAGACCGCTATTCAGGTAGCATCTCAGGTGGATACAGCAAGGCCCTTTGAGCACCAAGTCTCCTCGCCTGTTTCATCTGAAACATAACACAGCTCAGAAATAAGAGTGTTGTGCTTTGACACTGAGAGGAAACCACACATTTGCATTAAGCTGAAAGCCATAGCAGATGCATCTTCATTTCCTCTTCAATGTGCTCAGCTGGTCTTCTCTCTTCTTCGTCTTTCAGGTTCATCAAGGTACTCCGATGGTCCGTCAAGGTTCTACAACTGACAGTCACTTCAGCTCATTTAACACCTCAGCGGTCACATCTTCCCTTCCCGAGTGTCTCATTCTCAAATAGTTCCCAGTCGATGATGTCTGTCCAGAGTCAGGGTAGAATACTTTAAGTCCCCATTGTGTAAATTGTGCTTTCAAGTGTTAAGTTTTTTTTTTTTTTTTTTTTTTTTTTGGTTTTGTTTTGGGTTTTTTTTTTCTTGGCTGTAGCTAAGAACTAGCTTTTTATGTTTTTTGACTTTACGATTCTAACTATGAAAAATAACATCTTACAGCTTGTTTGAGGCATTTTTTCCCACAAACTACTTTTGTGACTTATGCATGCCTTTGTCAAACTTTTAAGTGGTTTCAGTGAATGTACAGTTGTCAAAAGTTCCACTAATCTATTTCTTCTATTAAAATAGATGGAGAATATGACTGTATGTGTGTGTTCTATAGGCAAAATATGCAGTCTGTATGCCTTTACAAAGATGTTTGCATGTAATGGCAGGGTGAGTTCTTCAGAGTGTATCCTGTTCCAGCACAGCAAACACATGACCGAAGCCATATCCCAGGTTCCTCAATGTCCTCTTGGAATGGAGTTTCTCCTCTCTGACTCTGGTTGCGAGAGTTGTCTTGGCTTAGAAAAATACTAATAATGAGATAACATCTTTTGGCAACATTTATTTTAAACTGTGAAAAGTTAAAAGTTGCTCACCAATAGGGAATGTCAAGAAGAACATCTCATAATTAAACATTCAAAGCTTTGTCTTAGCTTAAACACTGATAGTAAAGACGAGTTTACCAGCTCGATGAAATACAGCTTAGTCTTCAAAAATAATATGAATTTAATGGAAAAATTAAGATACTCCCACAATATTGCTTCAGTGGCGGCATCAACATTTAACAACGTTCTGTTAGACTGCCATGGAAGGAATTCCTGTACCTCAAAATGTTTGCATTAAGATCTCTCTCATTTGCTTCACATTTATGCGGGCAAGGAGCACTTGTGTACCCAGGAAGACTTGACCGTGAAGCCCCTGAGCCTGTGCAGCGAGTTTCTGTGATTTAAACTGAACCACAGCCTCACCAATACCATTACCATCACTGTCGTGCAATAGGAATATATTATCCTCCACCAGTTCATATTTGCGGAAAAAGTTTTTTAGCTGACTCTTCCGTACGTCTGCTGGCATGTTCCTGACAAACAGGCATGTCTGCGCTGCCGGGTTAATGCCCGGTCTTCCAGTCTTTGGTTTCTTCATTCCCTTTAACCTTATGTTCAGGGGTTTCCAAACACACCCAGCTTTGGAAGTGGCCAACATGTCCTCCATCCTCTCCTTGGTGATTGCTGAGACCTCAATGGCCTGGGACCCTACATGGCAACCATTGAGATTCAGAGCATAATCATAATCCTCAGTGCGGTCAAGAGTGAGAAATGCTGTGTCTGTTCTGTTGCCTTCCTTATCAAGAAGGTGTAATATCTTGTTGTGTGGAATGCTTGGACATCCAAACAGCTCTTTTATTTCAGTCTTTGTTATCTTGTTTGGCAGGTTGCTCACCATGACCGTGCACTCCTTAGGCGGTGACATGCCATTTGTGGAGTCACAGTCATATCTGGGCTTCTTTTGTGGCTGCATGTCTAAAGAGTCATTTGAGCGCCTCTTGGTCTGAACTTTGGAAGTGGATTGTTGTTTGTGGGATTCGGTTTCCTCAAGAGGGCCTCGCCTGGGCTTCAGTGGATCACAAGGTGGTCTTGTTTTAGGATTATTTTGTATATCTGTGGGTGCTTCCTCCTCAGCTGTTTCTTCCAAGTTGTGTGAGTTTTCACATTCCTGCAACGCACTGGTCCACATTTTCTCAGATGCTCCGCGGACCTCCACATGGATGGAGCCCAGCAGCTGATTGTTGAAGTGAAGAGCGTCACATCCATCCCGGAAGTTGGCAAACTTCACAAGGCAAGCGCGACCGAGCCCCAGCTTTACATTCACTATGACCTCCTGAACAAGAAGCCCCTTGAAGAAATGGCAGATATCCTCTTTTGTAACAGACGCCGGCAGACCAAATAATCTGACGTAGCCCGGCCTCAACTTACAAGCTTCTTCTGGAGTCTGATCAGAAACCACACCTGGGCTATCAGCTTTGGGAGCATCTACGGGTGACACTGCCTCATTGTTCTCCTCTTGCTCGTGTGACTGAAATCCTTGGAGAACCGTGACGAGCCCCAGCAGGAGAGCGGTGCAAGGATCGGCTGAGGTTGCGTTCGAAGGCGCTTGATCCGCAGCTGAGGGCTGAGGCTTCAGGACTGGAGGTGGCGGTGGAGAAGTGGCTTTCTTCTTCAACTTTGATGTCAATTTCTGCTCCAGCTCGTCCATGCTACTGATGTGTAGAGAAACCTTAGACCCTTTGAGAAAATTCCCAGTGCGGCGCATGGCAAGCTGGCCATCTCTTTGAGTGGTGAAGGCAATGAACGCTTCTCTCAAGTTTCCTCCTACAATATACACTCCTCCTTCAGGAATGTAAAGAGACTCAAAGAATTTCCTAATGTCCTCTGTGCCTGCCTTCACGTCCAGACCTTGTAATCGCAGGATTATCGGCATTTTTTCATAGCTGGTTGGAAAATATCTGAAAATGTAGAGAACAACGGCTTACGTGAACAGAAAAAAAATCCAACCACAGATGTCATCGGTTCCTAAAATTACAGGATGTTGAGTAATACAGCGAAATGACTCATGCGTCATACACAGGGCTGAGAAGAAAAGTTGGGGGAAATGTGGACATGAGCCGCTCTGTCCTCATCAAGCATGTTCAAATTACTCACCAGAGCGAGTAACCATACAAATACACGCATCCGTGCCTTATTTTAGGATCGCTCCTGTTCCCGCTGCGAAGTTGTGATTCTCGTGTGACCTCGCCGCTCGGGTCCCACGCTTTGTGCCCGTCGTCTTCTTCTCTGCCTCGGCTTCCGCTTCTTCTTCTACTTATCTTTTTTATTCTTCTTCTCTGGTTTTTTTGTGGTGTTTGGCGACCAAAATTCAACGCCTTTACCGACACCTACTGGAATGCGCTCCGGACCGGAGACAGGAGGAGGCTCACTTGTAGCCAAACTTTTCCCCAAAGAGATGATTTCTTGTTTTTGTTTTTGTTTTGTTTTGTTTTTTCTTAACATTTTGGCTCATCGGTTAAGGTTAGGGTTAGGCATATTTTGGTTGTGGCTAACATTAGGGAAATAAGAAAATTGATATGTCGATTAATTAATAATTAAATGTGTTACATTAATTCATACCTTTACCTGCCTAGGAAAAGGAAATATCTCTTTCCTCTAATGCCTATGCCTCTACTAACCTAACACTCAAATAGGGATAGTGGTAGATACTGTATTTAATTATGATCCCTTCAATAAAAGCCTTGAATATCTCTTGAATTCATGTTCTTGTCAAGATATACCAATCCGTCTCTGTTGCTTAATACGACACTTTGCATTAACCCCCGGTTCCAGGTCGAAATATCTTCCTGTGACGTTTCCCTACAGTTTGCAGAGTTGTATTTGTATTTAGTCCTTTAATGTTCTGTTTACCAGGACTCTTTGTACGTAACTCACACACTGATTGTTTCATAGGTCCTCTCAAATTTGGAGAAATCTAACACAGTCACCGACTTATCGTCTTGCCACCAGCTCAGCTCTGAAGTAATATGAGCAGCTGTGATGCCCATTGTAGTTATGGTGATGATTTCTCCTATGATTTGGACTTGCTAGATCTCTAAGGTTGAACTAAACACTTGTCACTCCAGCTCCATGTGGTTGAAAACCCACCACTTGGGCCAGATGGGGTGATGGTCCTCTTCCACTTTTACTTCTCCAATATCCATGTAGAATAACTGAGAATGAGCTCAAAATCTGATGCAGCAGAGTGGTTTATTGTATTACATTAGAGTACAATAAACTGAGCTGGTCCATGCAGCAGCTGTTTCAACATCTGTATTACACTTTATACCTTTACTACACCTTTCATTAACTCCACCTATTGTGCGGCCAAGATCAACACCCCTTCTGCCAGTGTCATTTGTACAGTCAATATGAATGTTTTACACCAATTATCTTAATGGTGTCTTGGATTTGAGCCCCTTACTAAAAATGTATATCTAATAAAATGAACACATAACGAGGTTACATATCATAAGTACTGTCTGAATAACTTCATACCTTAATAAAATCTATTTTCACACACCTCCTTGATATTTCATCTAATCAAATGTGATATTTTCATTGTGGGATGTGATTGATCCTCTATGAAACCTGCTTCAGACTAATCCGGTGGAAGAATAAGCAGGATTTGTGTGTGATACCTGAAATTATATGATGACTGGATGGAGTTAGTTTTATCTACTTGATCGAGTGAAGACGGGGACGCGCATGGATGTACAGCGGAGGCGCGCCGGGAGCGTCACCACGCGGGAAGGGATTGTGGGAGACAGGAAGCCTGTTGTTTACCATGGCGACGGGGACGCTAACGTTACTCGCTAACAGCCGCAGACTCACTGTAACGACGATATTGCTCATATTAGCGAGTGAGACGGCTCTCTGCCAGCAGTTTCTCATCCCGTACCAGGCCGTGTCGGACTGCGGGGTGGAGAGGTTTTTCGACATCGGCAGTTTGTCGTGTGTTGCGTGCGGGTCAAACCAACGGGCGAGTGAAACAGGTTCGGCCATGAGTAGCATCACTAAGTCAGATAACTCAAGCTAGCTGATTTGAAACTGGCTAATAATAAATGGCGAAGGAGCTATCTAGCTGACATTAGGATTTGGTAACTAGCCTACTATTTTATGCCTAGCAACCCACTGGTGAGCCATGGCAGTGACAGCAGTTTGACGGGAGACTGCGCTGTTGGTTAATGACCTAACGTTAGCTGCCATACACAACATTTCAGCTAAACATGGAGCATTGTGCCTGCATTCTAACCCTCTACTACTTCCCCTCCACCCGCAGGACTGAGCTGTGTTTGCCAAGCTGGCTACCGGATTCTCACCACTAATGGAGCGGCCACTACCTGTCAGATATGCCCCACCGACAAGCCCGTATGCATGCACAGTTTACCTTACCTTGCTGCACTCCCTGCACAGCTGATCTTGTCGTGGCATTGTGTTGATATGCTGTCCTGTCCATGCAGGTGGTGACAAAAGATGGGTTTGGCTGTATTCGCTGTCCAGGCATTGTGACCGATGAGGGGACATGCCATTGCCCAAAGGGGGGTATTCTGGGTGAGTCACCTGCTGCAAATATGGCATCACTATACAACGACAGAGATTTTATGCATAAGTGTTTGATGCTGAGTATGTTTTTTTTTTTTTTCACCCTCAGTGGAGAGGGATGTGCAGGGCAACCTTCTCGATGAGGCCAGGTGTGAGATATGCAATGGAAGTGGCCCCGCTTTCTCAGCACCAAACAGCAACGGGGACAGGTATCAACACCGCACAGGGATGCATAGATGAACTCAGCTGTTTCATGCAGATTTCTGACGCTGTGAATCAATAAACATGTAACCCTGTGAAGTGGACCGAAGCTTTGGAAGTTATATATTGTGCACATTATTTATTCTGGAACAATAATTAGATGAGAATAATGCTGTCGGCTGGCTCTCAACTGCACCATGATTGTATGTAAAGAGCAACAAAGGATTTTGCTACAGATTTAAGACATATCATCTTAGATTGTGTTGTTCTGTTTGTTGTGAGGACTACCATCAATTGTAATGAAGAGAAAAACACAAACATTTGAGCACCTAGTGAAAGGCTCTGGAGAATGCCAGACAACACTCTTAGCACCAGTTGCACTTTGTCACTCGCTGAAACAGTGTGTGAAGAGAGGGCTAAGTACAGTAATGAATGCTGACTCAATTCCGCGCTTCAGTGTGTGTGTGAGGTAGATTGAAAAGTTTGTGAAATTCTCTTTCAGGTGCGAGAGATGTCAAGCTTCATTCATTAACACCTCCCTTTCCTGTGTATGTGGCCAGAATAATGTCCAGGTGAGCTCAGCCATCCCTCTACCCTCGATCCACTCTCTATCATACCGTACACACACAAGTCAATAACAACCAAACCTCTCATAGAATTACTGTGTTATTAACGGCTGGTGTGAATTTCCTCAGGCGGGAGGTCTGTGTTTCCCACCCAACAGCCTCCCCACCACTGTGAACTCCAACGTCAACTTTGCTCAGCTGGTGAGTCTCTAGCTCTTCTGCTCACTCTTTTTACCTCAAGTTTTACTGTTTTGTTACTCAACCATATGTACAAATTTCATTTTTTGTTGTTGTTGTTGTTGTTGTGTTATCCCCACAGGCTCTTCCGATCCAGTCTGCATGGTTCGTCAAAAACCTGTACTCCTCATCAGCAGCATGCCTTGTAAATACTCTATTTGTCTGTCTCTTTGAAAACTACTATAGGATGAGATGCAGGTTCTACTAGTCAGCCTCTGTCATCATGGTGTGTTCATTTAAAGTTATTTAGCTATTTCAGCTGTTTTAATTGCTGGAATTTTTGGTTTGTGTAATGAAAACAGAAAAACACATTGCATCCAGTAAAGAAACACATGTAGTTTATATGCGAAAAGTAAGCAAACAATGAACTCATAAATAAACAACAAACTTATTACTCAACTTTGACATATTAATTACATGGTCCAAACATGGCAAAATAATCATCAATTAAAGTTATATATAAAAAATAAAAAAAAATAGACAGCTTACAATGATTGCTTGTATGCATTCACTCCACCTGGATGCCAAAACTCCCATGTTGATACTGAAATTTCACTTAAACAGTTGTGATGGGCTGAACCACAACATTAGAGGGAATCATGACAGTTTATCCCAGAACCTTCTTGTGTGTGTCATATGGTGTGTGTAAACAAGTTGCGTATCCACAGGTCTTCTCCAACCTGACAGCGTGCCAGGCTCTGGGGAACATGTGTGTGATGAACATGCACTCCCTCAGCAGCGTGGCCAACGATGCCTGCGGTCTCTTCAACTCCATCTTCAGATCCACAGCTGCTTTGGGCTCAACGCAGGACATTGCCTACTGGTAACTGGCACGTTTGTGAACTTAAAAAAAATAAATAAATAAAAGATTGTGCTGCATCTTGTGATTCTGCAATTTATTCCCATATGATTTGGTTTCACTCAGGCTCAGCTGTAATAAATGTCCTTGTTTCCACTATCTTCAGGAGGGCTAATCTGCCATGGCTTTTCTACGGGGATCAGCCGGGACTGGCCAGTCGAGTCCTTCAAACTGATCCCTTAACCACTGGGTTCAGTTTCAAAGGAAGTAACAAGGTCAGCAGTGAACCTTAATCCTCTTCCATAATTGGGTCAGATACTAAACAAACAAACTCCTACTTTATTGGCAATTTAAGGCCACAATAGAAAAATGGCACCTTAGGAACAGCATTTTATTTCTTTAATAACATGGCAAACTGAGTTTAAACCTGCTTTGATACAAAAAATTTAAGACATATTGCTGGCTTTTTTCAGAATATTGATATCAAGTTGCGCGCTGCTGTCTACAATGCCAGAGGGGAGTTCCTTAGATGGGACAAGATAGGAGGAGGTTATCTCCAGGTAAGATGCTGAATGAATGATCATAAACAAGTTGCCTGTCAAAACAGGAGAGGTGTGATTTTTTTTTTTTTTTTTTTTTTTTGTGTGTGTGACATAATAATCATACATGAATGGTAAAGCCAGCTGTCAAGTGTTGCCTCCCACTTCTCCTTTGCATCAACAAGCATTTTATTGTATTATTTTTAGGATAGGGTGTATTTTGCACCAACAGTTTAAAAATACATGGTTTGCACGGAAAGCTTGCTGTATTCATCTTTGGTAAAACAGTAATGGCTGTGTTGGCCACAAGGTGGGAGCAGCCCCCAATCATACAAGTCCAGTGTTCCTTTTATATCTTGTAATTTCCTCCAAACCTTTTTAACCATCTCTCATCGTCTATTTTAGCTTTGTCCCGACACAGCCACCAGACAGCAGGCAGCTTTCTACTTTGGAACCGCTTACCAGGAGAAAGTAAGAGGATCTTATTTTATTATGCTTATATACAAAGTTACTATCCATTCTGCAGCTGTGTTATATGCTGTGTGTTTGTGTGTAGTGTGATCTCTCGGTGGCAGAGTTGTTGCGTGTGTATCCAGAGCCATTATTCTATGACGTGTTTGTGGACGTTGGTGGAGGAGAGGACACAAGACTTCTTCCTCTTCCCACACTGATCCTCAACCAGCAGTACAATGGACGCTTCATCAACCAAGGTGAGGTTTCATTTCTCTGTGTGTGTATGTGTGTTTATGTGTGTAAATAATTTTAATCGAATGGCTTGTGTCATGCACAGAGAGCATGAAGAACTGGTACCTGTCTCGCCGTGTGTTCCTGGTTGACACACTGAGCGGAAGAGAGAAGACCCTCAGCGCCACGCCAAAAGTCATCCGCGTCGCCAGCAGCATCACAATAAGGCCGGTTGCAAACACACAAACGCGCTTTTTTTTCTAACTGCTTTATGCAAACCCAGTGTATGTTTATTTACATGTGATGTGCACGTTCTGTAGGTTCCAGCTGGTTCCAGCGACCCAAAAGGGACAGGTGTTCACCCCTCTGATGTCTGTGTCCTACAGTGATGTTCTCATCACAGACACCAACACACAAACTGTTCCCGTGAGTCAGTCTCATCCACACACACACACACACACACACACACACACACACACACACACACACACACCTTTACCTCATGTTTTCTAATTCAAAATATTGGGCTGAAGTTGCAATAACCTGATGACCCAAGAGTTGTTTTATGTAATCTCTAGATCATGAGCACACTTCAAAATTGTGTTTTGTCTTGGTCTTATTAGACTCTAGAGGCTCTCTTTTTGGCATGGCCCTTTTTGAGTCTATATAACTATATAGCATTTTTTTGGCCAGCTTATGTCTTATCCCCTTTACTTTTTCCAGGTATCTTTTGCTGTGGAGTATGAGATGGATCAGCACGAGACTCGTTTGAAGACAGATGTGAGTATAAGGGTCATTTAAAGAGGAAATAATTGGTTTAATAAGAGAAAGAAAAGTATTGAGAAGACAAAGGAGATTACTGGCTGTAAGTGTTTTGTGTGCACAGACTGCTCTAGGTGTGATGGGTGGTGTGGCAGTGCTCCACTCTCTGCTGAAGACTGTAAGCTGGAAGAGGAGGACCTTATCACCCAACATTGACATGGAGGTAGAATAGCAGAAACTGGCTCTTGAAAATGCCTGAATTTAAATTTCAATTACACTTACACATTCCTCTCTCCCTCTCTCTCCTCTCTCTCTATCTCTTCCTCCTTCAGACCATGCTGAGGTTCCTGTTGTTCTATGCTGGCGATCTGGCCAACGTTTTCTTCATCATCACCGTGGGAACAGGACTTTATTGGCTTATCTTTTACAAGGTTAGCATCATTGGCTTTAACCATAGACGTTGCTTTCATTCATGCGATTGAGGATTTTCATACTTGGCAGCTTTAAAATGCTGCTGCCAGTATCTCCTTTGCACAGCTCTTTCCCTTTGACCCCCTTTTCATTTGGTTTCCTTTTAAATCAAGGAAGGGTGGATGTTTTCTTAACTCCTTAATGTTTTTTTCCCTCCTTTCTCTGCACTCTTCAGACGTTGGAGGCAAGTCTTTTCCCTCTTTAATCTTTCCTAGACATTCTTCCTTTACCTTCCTTGCCCCAATTAGTTTCATGAAACCATAGGAAGATGTGATTGTTATTGGCTGCTGTCTGTCATGATTTGTGTTTGTTTGTGTGGATTTAGGCCCAACAGTTTGTATCCGTGCTGCTACCTTTGCCTGCTCAAGAGGAACAATTTGTGACATACATTGGCTGTGCTTTCGCTTTCAAGGTGACAAACACACACTGAATGTAGTAGATGTGAAAATGAATATTCGGTTTGAAAGCTGCCTGACGTGTTTGTGTGCTGAACATACTGTTTGTATTATGTGTACCTAGGCGATCCAGTTCCTCCATAAGCTCATCCAGCAGTTATCAATTGATGTGTTCTTCATTGACTGGGAAAGACCACGAAGCAAAGCCAGCAGGACGTTCCAAGGTACAAACATGTTTAGCCTTTTTTTTCCCCACAAACTCAGACCTGAAATCACCCGCTCTTGAATCAGCGATTATGCTTTGTGTTTAATAAGTAATCATCCAGCGGTGCTAAGTCTAGTTACTGTATCAATTCTTGCTTTCAGCCGCCAGTGAGCCGAAGCGTGACCCCTCTCCAGTCAGCATCTGGAGGACCTACTTTGTGGCCAACGAGTGGAATGAGATCCAGACCATCCGCAAGATCAGTCCGACTTTTCAGATCATGGCTGTGCTCTTCCTTCTAGAAGTATGTCTTACAAACACACTCTTCTGGCTTTCCTGATTTTTTTTTTTTTTGAGCATTTTGTTGTTTTGCATTTCTTATTCCTGTTATTGTCCCGCTGTATTGTCTAGGTGGTGGGCTTCTCCAGTCTGGCCCTGAGGGATCCCTGGTCAACATTAAAGCGCTCCCCCGAGGCATACACCCCTCCCTACAGCTTGACACTGCGCTACGGCCTTGCAGCCACGCTTTGGCTCTGTGTCGGACTTTTGCAGGTGAAACTGCCAAGAGCTGTAGCCTTTATTATCCCGGTGCTCACAAAAGCACCTCCCTCTCAGCTTTAACAGTCTGTTTAGAGAAATGATGGGATGAATGAATGCCTGGAAATCTCTCTTAGGCAATAATTTATCTTACAAAACCATAATGATTTATCTTTCCAGGTAATATTCTTCACAGTGTTCCATGAACGCTTTGTAGAGGACAAAATCCGCCAGTTTGTGGATCTCTGCTCCATCAGTAATGTAAGTATAGCACGTGTTTGTAATTAGGGCTGGGTTAAATTAATCAATTTTAAGATTTTAATCAGTCTTTATTATAACAGTCTGATTAATTTAATCCATGAATCCATCTTTTGATATATTTTTGTTCCCCCTGTGGGAATTGTAACTGAAACCCTAACCCAGTCTATATAGAACTGAAAATCAAATCAAGTCATTACCTTTTGAATTGGGAATCAAATCAAATTAGCAAACCAGTGACAATACCCCACCATATATGTAATGTTTTTACTTGCATGCATTTCGTCTCTCCATTTTTCCATGTAGGTTTCCGTCCTACTACTCTCCCACCGGTGTTTTGGCTACTACATCCACGGGCGATCAGTGCACGGCCACTCCGATACCAACATGGAGGAGATGAACTCCAACTTAAAGAGAGAAGCTGTGTGTACAGTGACAGACTACATGCTCTGTTTGCACTTAAGACATGTTTAAACTTTATTGCTGATCAACAATATAACCACCCTCTCTCTGTTTCTGCAAATCTGTCTCTGTCTAAAGGAGTCCCTCTGTGGTCAGAGGGGACTGCTTCCAAACACAGACACTCAGACCTTTCAGGTCTCCATCAACAACCACCTCCGCGCACAGTATGATAGGATACGGGAGCCACTCAGCAGGGTGTGTGCTTGTCTCTTGCTTGCATCTGTAACTGAGATGTAATCTGTTGCAGACAATGGGAAAAGTGATTCCCTGTTTTGAGCTTTTTATTTTCTTGTATGCTTCAGAGAAACGGGCCGTCCCGGTTGGTAGACGCATCCTCAGCCAACCCGTTTGAGCAAAGCACCAGAGCCTACAACACCTTGAACCGCTTCCTGGGATCTATTATAGACCATGTCAGTACAAATGCACATTGATACACACACACACACACACACACACACACACACACACACACACACACACACACAAACATATATATACATACAGGAATAGAATTTGATTTGATTGAATATCAATTGTTGCATAAAAAGGTAGAGTGAGTGTGCATAAATTGTTTGCAGTGTCCTAGATATATTTGGTACAGACTAGCTTTTTTCATTCTCATGTTGTGCTTCATTAACCACAGGCAAACCGCGACATAGACTACATAGTGAAGGACAAGCTGCTGTTTGAGAGAGTGATAGGGATGGAGTTCCTTGAGCCCGGTGAAAAAAGCATCTTCTACAATGGTAATGATCTCTGGTGCACATCATGTTTGTGCATGTGTGCATGCATGTTTGTAATGTCTGTTTGCTTTTCTCTGTGTAGATGAGGCCCACTCCTTCAGTGACGTGCTGTTTTATGGAAATGAGGCCACGCTGCTGATCTTTGACACTTTGTTCTTCTGTGTAGTCGACCTTGGAGCGCAGAGCTTTGTACTTGCAGCTGTGCTTACGTACATACAGCAAATGGTCAGTAATTTGTGTGCATATGTCTTCGTCACTGTGCTAAAAAGTGCACTCATGCATGTGTAACCATGTCCAATAAAAACTATATCATCCATTACAGGTATTTCGCTTGATCCGCAACAGTTTTGGAAGGAGAAACCTTGCCAGTAAGACTTTGGTGGATCAGCGATTCTTGATATAGAAGTCCACGCCGAGTAATGGATAATGCCAATGTTGTGTAGCGATGTGTTTCTAGAAAATCTTAACAGACTCTTCACAACAGCCATTTTGATGGGGAATGAAAAAGCAGAGTAGACACAGGTGTTACTAATGACATTAATAAAGGTTCCTTTCCACTGAGGTCTGACAGAGTCCAGGCCTTTCTACTGCATATTCTGCTTCACTGGAGAGACTCTGCCAAGCTCCAGTAGAATGAAACCTGAATTAATATCATCAGTAACACCTGTTTTTTTTTTTTTTGTTTGTTTGTTTGTTTTTTAGATTTCATGTCACAGTGGCTGCTGTGGAAAAGGTCTTTTGTTTACAGCTTGACCAGCGATTGCTTTTCCTGTTCTACTTTTTCTACATTTTTGTATATGCAGTGTTTTTCACCACTGATTCAGTGATTTGAATATTTTGGTCCATTTTTGTACAGTGTTCAGTATTTTTGCTGATTAAAATTTTACCTTTGATATGAAGACGGACTTGTTTCACAGTATTTGCTCTGGTGGTTTTGTTCCTGTTGATAGATGTTAGTATTAAGTGAGGCAGGATAAATCAAGCCAGAACCAACGTGGAAGCTGCTCTCGCAGATTTTTTTTCTCTGTGTTTTTAGGCAATATTTCAGAGCCTGTTCAAACAACACCACTGACTGTCATAGTGATTATCACTAATATAAGTAATCAATAACTAATAAATTGTTTTAAAGAGAATATGTGACCCAACATTGAAAAATGTGCTCGTTATGAATGATGTTTCATATAGGATATTTATTTTTGCAGTCAGAGCATTTAAGTGTAGAATGGTCATTAAATTATTTTTAATTTCTTACTCAGTCTTATGAGCTGTAACTTAAAAAGGGTATTCTATAAAATGAAATCAGCTTAATTGTGTAACCCTTGACCACAAATTCATCACTATCTCATATTACAGACAATAAGCTGATCAGTGTAATTGTAATTGAATAACAGTGCAGTTGTGTAATTGATTGGGTTTGCACATTGGACTTCTTTTTATTTGTTTATTTATTTTTTTTAATTTAAGAAAAAACTGACAGAAGAACTGACATCATTAACACTGTGCATAACGAGACAGTTAAGACACAAAGTACACTCAGTACAGTACAGAGATATAACAGGAGTAGTAAAAAAAACAAAAAAGCCTGTGATTAATTTGACATCATCGAGGCTGAGCGCCGAGCCAATCAGCGCTCACGCTGCGCCCCGGCGTCCGGGACTGATGCAGCGCAGAGGGCTCGGCACTCAGACATGAACTTCAACAAGCACGTCAAATCCATCGGATAAGGTGAGAGGACGCCTTCACTTGGTGCTTCATTCACATTTTTTTAAAGAGAAATTGTAACTTATAAGTGTGCATGTGGGATGCAACCAATCTCTCATTACAGCAAAAATGACCCAGCTTGGCAGTCGGAGGGTGTAAGGTTAACGCAGACGGCTAGCTTAAATGTGTGTGTCCTGCTAGGTTGGCTGACGCATGTTGTAGCTGCTGGACAGACGGCGTCATGTCCAGCGGCACAGCGGCGCACCGTGTGGTCTTATACAACCGCACAGACAGGGTTTCTTCTGCTGAAGGTCCCGGCGTTTGATTTGTGATTTCTCTACGGTTGTGTAGACTAGCCTCCTAGCTGGGAGGCTAGGTATGTCAACAAATATGGCAACTTTTTGTAACGCTGGGATGGGCCCTTCTGTGACTTGTATACAACTTGTTGGTGTAGCTCTTTCTTCGCTAGTGGCAGCTCGGTTTGTCTTCTCACCGGATATTTTGTCTCAAACATCCAGCAGCTTTTGAGCAGCTAGTTTTGCTGATAACCTTACATTGTCTGGAGGCTGCCTGCAGCTCCTCTCCAGCCGGATAAAAATGAGAATATCCTCCCTCGAGCTGCACAGAGACTGAGCATTTAATTCGTGATGCGAGGCATAGCTCAGATTCAGTTCAGTGGGACATTACCGGGCAGAACATTTCGCAAGTTTGCAAATGTCATGGCCAGGATTCATACCAGGGCTATTAATAGTTGGCCATTCCAGCCCTGCAAGATCTGCTCATGGAGCCACAGAGCAGAGCTGCAGCTGAAGCCAGACACCAGGGCATGCTGTCTCGGTTGTTCTGTCACTAAGTTAATACACACTCATGAAAGTCAGATGGAGCGGGTCACTGACCCTGCATTTCTGAAATGAGGCAGGTCGGCTCTCTTACATCACCAGTCTTACAATCCAGACTGTGGCATGACAGCTCTGAGACAGTTTGCATATGAGATTAGTAGACTACACCTATCACAGCAGTATTGTCAAGTACTGTTTCAGTTTCTTTATTGCAGTAGATTTTTTTTTTTTTTTTTTTTTTTTTTTTTGCTTGCCCTTTATAACATGCTGATTATACTTTTCTATAACACACACACACAGCCCTCCTAGCAGTGTCCTAAATTAACTTTTTGGCTGTCCCATAAAGGGCTTGTAAAGTTTTAAAAAAAAAAAAAAAAAAAAAGTGCCTGCCAAGAGTATTTTTAAAATAATGATGATAAATATATTTTCATAGAAATATCACCTTGTCTGTTTTCAGTGCTTTTGCTCACAGAATTAGGTACTGTGTGACACATTAAAACCTGCTCACTCACATATGCATTGGACACTCATTCATTTTCCTCTTTGGTGGCCTCACCCCTTCTGGCCGCATGGAAATGACATTAAGTTTCATCTTACACCAGGCTAGTTAACCAGCCAGCCAGCAGAGACACCGGACGGAACGACTGCTCAAGATTAAATGCTACCGCTGGGATGCGGTTTTGATTTGATTTGGTTTTCTCATGGTCAGAGAGCATGTATGGTGGCCAGCAGGGACAATGTTTAAAAGCTGGCAAAGACCAAAGACTGTTTACAAAAGAGGTTTTCGATTGCTATTGTGTTCGAGTAGCTACTGGCCAAAATGAATATCAATTTTAGTGATATTCATTTTGGACTCTGCTCCCACCCCTCCCAACTTCAAGAGCTCACGCCATCCCGCATTCTGTCTGTCTGTTTGCACATTATACAACACATGGTGCACATAGAAAGAAGTGTGTTTCCAATACTCTCTCTGCTGCATGTTCAGGGACATGCAGCAGAGAGAGTATTGTTTGTTTTTGAGTGCTATGCCTCTGAGTTCAGTGTGTCTGTGCCTCTCTGGTAGGTGTGTATGCATCAGTGGTGCACTGTGTGTGTCCCTGAAGTGCACCATCAGCCATGCCTGTGACATCACAGCTTCTCCGGGCTTTGCCCCGTGCCAAGCTCTTGGCCCCCAGCCTGTTACCATGTCAACACCAGTCGCACTTAGGGCCCATTTCTCACCGACACGCCTCAAGACACCCTTCCCATATTTGGCGGTTTCACCTTCCCTCAAGAGGTTACCGGACCACCTCAGACCTCTGCAGCTACACCCTCACCCCTCCGCAGGTCAATTCCATCCTGAAAGCCAATGAGTACAGCTTCAAGGTTTGTGGGATGACACACTCAAACAGAAAACACATTTTGCCCCTTTGCCTCCAGTCAGTATCACCAATAAAGCTTTTACAGTGTCATTTTTGTACATTGTGTTTCTAGGTGCCAGAGTTTGATGGGAAGAATGTGTCATCAGTGATGGGGTTTGACAGTAACCAGCTACCAGCCAATGCTCCCATAGAGGACCGGCGCAGTGCGGCCACCTGTCTGCAGACTCGAGGAATGCTGCTGGGTGTGTTTGATGGTCATGCTGGCTGTGCCTGTGCCCAGGTAGAGAGAGATAAATCTGATGTAGCCTACTACTTATGTTCCTGTCATTTCTTTTTCTTTTCTTTTCTTTTTGTTTTTGGCATTTCTGTTTTATTTGACAGTCACAGTATAGCTAGACAGGAAAGGCAGGGGAGACAGAGGGGATGACATGCAGCAAAGGACCTGAGGTCGCTGCGATCGGGACTAAGCCCTGGTACATGGTACACACTCTTAACCGGTGAGCCACCGGCGCGCCCACATTCCTGTCATTTCAGTCTAATGCACTTGATGTCACTTATCTTTTCATTGTGAGAAAAAAAATCATAATTTAAAGATCAAGCACATCAAGATGAATTTCTGTACATATCAGGGCTCAGCTGTAAGGCTTGATCAATGGTCTGGAGCAATTAACTGCCACTTACTTGTGCCTGTGGATTAGTCAGTAAATAAACAAGTCAATGGTGTTAGTATTTTTCACCCAGTGCTAAGCCTCTCTGCTATGCCTTTGGCTCACTCTCATTACTTATTCTTTCGCCAATCAGAATAGGCATTACTACTTAGTTACTGTTTGTATATGATGGCATGTTCTTTGAATTACCTAGCAAAAGGAAAATTGTTTTCCTCAGTTATGGAAGCAACAGTGTCAGTGGGTTTAAAATGTTGAATCAGGGGGTGGCCCGGTAGCTCACGAGGTAGAGCACGTACCACTTGTTAAGGCTGAGTCCTGGGTTCGAAGCATAGCGGATCAGATTGGCCCATGTGTTTTAAAGCCACCGACAAATACTGCCAGGACGCATTCATTGCCAACAACAAGAACTGGCAGTACCTAGCCAATATGTTGGCAGAGCAAGTAGCTAAAACAACCTCTTTTGAGGTTTCATATTGGCAAGATGGAGAAATGGAGAAATTTACTGGCCTTTTGAAATGACACTGTCTTTTCTCCTCATATTACTATGTGTTGGGTTCAAATCTGGGCCACACCCTTTGCTGCTGTCATCCCCACTCTCTGCCTTGTCTTTCCTGTATCTCTCCACTGTGACTGTCTAATAAAGCAGAAACACCAAAAAATAATCTTAAAAAAAGAAGAGGATTATTCAATTTTTTTTAAAGAATCAATTGCCTACTTTTGATAAATTCTGTAATTTTGCAGCTCTTTATCATGATCAGTCAACATACATTTTACAGTTTATGAAAA
Organism: Myripristis murdjan; assembly: GCF_902150065.1. Taxonomy (NCBI): domain Eukaryota; kingdom Metazoa; phylum Chordata; class Actinopteri; order Holocentriformes; family Holocentridae; genus Myripristis; species Myripristis murdjan. The sequence continues at coordinate 18,691,765 of NC_043995.1, forward strand.
ATTGATAGAAAAGCATTTATTTTCCTTTCCCTGGTCCAGAAGGGTCAAGTAGATTCCTAAGGTGCTGACAGTGCAACTGGCAGTGCAAACTTGCATACCTGCTCTGTCAATAGTTAGTTTCAGCAAGGACAAATATCTTGTAACATGTAAGTCTGTCAGTAGTCAATACTGAAAACATTTTTTTTCTAGCAAATATAAGTTTGCTTGTAAGAAGGTAGTACATCTTCATCTTCACTGTGTTCTATGTGTTCTGTTATCTTCACCGTTTCATTTGTTGTATTATGTTCTGTTTTCATCTCCTTTTCCCTGCCAGGCGCTGAGTGAGAGGTTGTTTTACTACATCGCTGTGTCCCTGCTGCCTCATGAGACTCTGTGTGACCTGGAGGCAGCAGTGGAGGCTGGCAGGGCCCTCAGCCCCATCCTGCAGTGGCATAAACACCCCCATGACTACTTCAGCAGGGAGGCTCAGACTCTCTACTTCAACAGCCTCCGAACCTACTGGCAGGAGCTGATAGACCTCAACAGGTGAGGGGAGGGAGGCCCAGCATTTCCTTCTACTGTAATTTCTCTGTTTCTCTCTCACATATATTTTTGTGTCTCTGTTCTCAGCCCAGGAGAGATTCCAGACACTAGGGAGGCCTTGCTTAATGCCTTCAAGAGGCTGGACAATGACCTTTCCCTGGAGGCTCAGGTGGGGAAGCTCCACTGAAATGTAATCCAGTTTTGTCAGCTACAGTTTAAAAAAAGTAGCTGTAACTAGTAATTAGTTATTCACCAAATGTAAACATTTAATACATACTAACTTTTTTGTCAAATCTTCAATAACACCTCTCAATCTAAAATGTTTAAAATGATGGTTAAGAGAAAAGCATGGAAAAAAATGTTCATATAAGTCATGGAAATTCAACATGTTAGTCATGGTAAGTCAGGGAATTTTACATTTGAGAGGGACCTCTGGTCTTCTTCTTGTCAGGGAAATATTAACATACTTATTGAATATCAGCTCCGCTTCACAGCAGTGGTGTAACCATCCAAATTTAAACTTTTATTGCTTTGAGGTGAGCTCGGGTCTCTTTGCCAGTGCCTCTGCCCTGTAATTCAAACCTGACATGAGCCATATCATAACTGGAAGCTGACGACGGTGTTTCTGTGTCTGTCCAGGTGGGAGACCCGAATGCTTTCCTGCACTACTGGGTTCTGAGAGTGGCCTTTTCCGGAGCAACGGCATGTGTGGCTCACATCGATGGACAAGACCTGTATGGCCGATAAATTCATAAACTTATTTCTCCCTGTGTCTCGTCAGTTGATACTTTATCTTAGCTGTGGGCTTTGAGTAAGAAAAATATTACTGAACATTAAGAAAAAAGGTTATATTACAGAGGTCATTATAATTTTTTCGTACTTTTTATTACTCATTGAAGGTGAAAAAATGCATTTTGACTTAAATGGGCCTGAGTGCATAAAGGGTTTTTTTTATGTCACATCAGGCATTTCTGACCTTGACTCTTCTCCTTTCTGTTCCTAAGGTATATCGCCAATGCAGGGGATGGGCGGGCGGTGTTGGGGGTGCAGGAGGAGGATGGCTCATTCAGTGCTCACACTCTGTCTAACGACCACAATGCCCAGAATGAGGATGAGGTGACTCGAATACGGAGTGAGCACCCGCCATCAGAGAGGAAGACAGTCATACGACAGGTACTGAGATTGTTTGTCTATACTTTTCACCTAATTTGGTTGTTACCATGACATTATGTTACTGAGAGCCTTTCCACCCTTTTGTCTGCCCCTCTCCCTCTCTATCTGCCCGTCAGGACCGATTACTTGGCCTCCTTATGCCATTTCGTGCATTTGGTGATGTCAAGTTCAAGTGGAGCATTGAGTTGCAGAAGCGTGTGCTGGAGTCCGGACCCGACCAGCTCCATGAAAACGAACATACAAAGTTTATACCTCCCAACTACCACACACCCCCCTACCTGACTGCTGAGCCTGAGATTACATACCACAGACTGCGGCCACAAGATCGCTTCCTGGTGAGAGACCCGCCAGCAACACATCACCTATTTCTGTACATCTGTTACCAAATTACCAAGTGCTGTGTGACATTTAATTCCAAAATAAGATTTGTGCCTCTCAGAAAAAAGTTCTGAATGCAGGCATGAAAGTACAGCTCATTGATTACTCTTAAAAAAAATTTGTGACCTTTCCTTACAAATTTTATGGTTTGAAACAGTCTTTAAAATAGTGGCTAATGGATTTCAGGTAGGAATATATTTACAAAATGGAAACAAGAGAATCTTGAATGTGCTACAAACATGGTGCAGAATATCAGAACACTTCAAAAGGAGTCTTCTTTTCAGAAAAATTGCCAGACCCGGCCGCGGCACCGGGTCTGGTCTGCCGGATCTGACAGGTGAGCGGCGCACACATAGCCTACTGCCATATCAATTTTTGTTCATACGCGGCTGCAATGACTGCGCAATGCGGCCATTCGCCGGTAATCGCGGTATCAGGCGAGCCTACCTACTGGTTTACATATGCACAATACATGTGTATTTGCTTAGACCCCCAGTATTAGACGAGGGCGTTTTTTCAGGGCATTTTCAATGGAAAAAATATTGTCTTATATTCGGATGAATACGGTAATGTATTAACTTCGATCACGCAACCTTTTCTTCCACCTCCTCTCCTCTCCTCCACAGTCAGACACACACACACGAGTTGCGACACCCCCTCCTCAACATGCGCTGCCTGTTTACAACGGACTCGGACTGTTGGGGCGGGTGTTAATCAAAACAAACCAATCATGTCTTGACCTCTTCACAGGTTGCTGGCCTCTGATTGGCCTGGCCTGTCTCTCTGACTTAAAAAAAAAAAAAAAAAAAAAAACAAGATCAGACTGGTGAGGCCAGCCGGCCGGCGACCTGTTTTTTAAAAAAAAAAAAAAAAAAAAAAAAAGACGGTCAGGCCACCGGGCCAGTGACAGGCCGGCACAAACACAATGACCTCCAATCAATGTCCACTTCAGGGTGTGACTGACCATTGTTTTCCACCCCCAACAACTTAAGCACAGGAAGCCCAACGCCTACAAACCGATTTTATAAAAAGTAAAATTAGAGATTAAAAATTAGATTAACTCGATTAAAAAACATAACACGCTAAATATGACTGTAATTAATTAATCTCAATTAACGCGATAATTTGACACCACTAGTTTCAGCATCAATCTTCAGACAGTTTACAGTTATTCATATTCAAAAGTGTAGCAGATATATTGTTTTGAAATCAAATTTACCCTTGAATTCATGCTTGGGCTGACCAATGCTAATTTACCAATGATAGCCAAAAGTCATATATTGGACAGTTCTGATCATGTGTTGCGTGCCCCGGTGGCTCAACTGGTGGAGTGCGTACCACTTATCAAGGCTGAGGCCTTACTACAGCGGCCTGCGTTCAAATGCGAATGAGTCATCCCGTTTCCCCTTCCTTTCCTGTCTCTCTCTACTGTGACTGTCCAATAAAGCAGAAAAAAAGAATCAAAAGAAGTTCTGATTGTGTTTTCTGACAGCTCTCCATCATCTGTCTCAACAGGTGATCGGTTCAGACGGCCTTTGGGAGACTCTCCACAGACAGGAAGTGGTCCGTATTGTTGGGGAGTATTTAACAGGGGTGCACCAGCGCCAGCCCCTCACAGTTGGAGGCTACAGGGTCACCCTGGGACAGATGCAGGGCCTGCTGGAAGAGAGGAAGGCTCGCATGTCCACAGCCTTCGAGGATCAGAACGCAGCGACCCACCTGATTCGTCACGCGGTGGGGAACAACGAGTTCGGCACCGTGGACCACGAGAGGCTGTCCAAAATGCTGTCGCTGCCCGAGGAGCTGGCTCGCATGTATCGTGATGACATCACCATCATCATCACTCAGTTCAACCCTCATGTGATTGGAGCACAGAGACAGGAAGAGCAGTCCTGAGCCTGAAGTGCATATGAACCGATAAAAGCCATTCACCCATGTCGTACTGAGGACTAACGCACACAAACGCTTTCTTCTTTAACCACACTCATGCACCTATAAGCACACACACTGTGGACAGACAGGCCATAATATTAAGAATCTCTCTCCAGGACTTGCAGTCAATTTGTTTTTAATACTATTTATGTTACAAATGTGTGTGATCGTATGCAGTCCAAGTGGAATTTCTTGTGAAGAGATCTCACAAGATGAAGGTAAGATCACATGGCATGACAGCCTTGATTTTCACACACTTGCTTCAGATATTTATGTAGCCAATGCTCCTGTGTGGGACGCTGTTACAGACTCGTCTTTTGTGCCAAAAGATTCCAGCCCCTCGCCCTCCGAAAGGCCAAGTGGGGCTTGAATTTATGTGAATTCCAAAGGGGGTGAAGGACGGGACTTCACAGGGAAGGAAGACGCCTGAGGGGGGCAGGGGACACAGCACTGAATCGACTTCCTGACGTTTTCACAGACAATCTTAAGCTGAGTTGTGTCCTGCTAAAACTACAATCTGTCCGTGCTGTATTCTCTGCACCGCTGAATTGGCCAGGCCGCAGCAGGCGCCGTCGTTTTCACTTTGTAGGATGTCTCTGTTCCTGAGACTGATGTTACAGCAGAGGACAGTGTCTCTGTTTCTCTCCATATTCTTCCTGTTTTCGAAACGCTCTTTTCACATCTCGTATTCGTTTTACATACATTTTTAACCTCGGCAAGCATGAAACCTTTCACCACCACAGATGGAATGTCACCCACCTGGCTTTTCCGTGACTTTGCCTCAGCGAAATATGTAATCATAAAGCCACTTACACTCTTGTCTCTCACATACAGTAAAGCACTACTTTGTCTCGAATCCTGGTGAACTGAATGCCGTTTTCAGTCAAGATCAATAGTGTCGGACGAAGCAGAAGGCAGGAGCCCAGTGACAGGAATTCCAGTTTTTCAAAGCTGTGTTCACGCATGGTTACATAAGCAGAGACAGTGATTGAAAACCACCGTACAATCAGCGTGTCAAAGACTCGCTGCAGCTCCGGAGCTCAGAAAACAATGCACAGCTTCTGTCTTTGAGCCGTTGGCAAACAGTGATGGACATTGTGGTTGTTCTCCATGGCGTCTAGGCTATATGGTTAAAAGGGACACGTATTTAAACCTGTCATGTACAAACTTGTCTGTGTTTCCGTTTTGCTCGTCTTGTACACAAATGTCAAAAATGCCAGGAAATATGTAAACTTATATTCTGTAAAGGTTATTACAGCTATTGCAGGGTGTGTATTTTATTCTGTTTTATTTTATTTTATTGTATTGCAGAGAAACTGTATTGTTGCCTTATATTTTTTCATGTTGGGTCATTTGGGAGCCTTACTGACAGTTTGTTACTGCTTCTGATGTTACTACGCATGTCAGACACATGAGATCGGGAACAGCAGAAGCAAGCCAGTCTCCTGACAAAATCACCATCAAAACAGTGATCACGGGCTCCTGGTTGGACGCCAGCGGTGTTTACGCCCAAATGAACAGAAAGAATGTACATCTGAAAGAAGCTGTCTGAATACTTGAAGGTTATTTACTCAGCTTTACCAGTGTGTTACTCGTCTTTATCTACAGTTGTATGTATAAGCTGTACTTTATGTGGGTTTTGTATTTGGAATGATTTAATAAAAGTAAGACTACGCACAGCCATTTGGGTGTGTGAGTGTGTGTGTGTATGTGTGTACATGCTGGAGTCAGACTGCTGAGGGAGTATACAGTGCTGGAATGCTGCTGAACCATCCCACCTAACTAGCAGCCACCTGCAGGGCCACTGTGGTATCAGGTTACAAATGTGAAGGTCAGTGCAACCTTGGTGTTGTTTTTCACAACACAATAAGTGGTTGAGTGTTACATGAGACGGCGACCCTAAAACCAACAGTACCAGTTTTTTGATGTTGAATGTAATATAGATGTAATTCACAATTTTTTTCTCGATGTCTTGCCAGGACAGTGTGATAATGTTTTGACCGGTGGTGTCAGCAGTGGAGTGGCGACACCACAGACTCAGAGGGACACTGGCCACCACTAGATGATGCTGCGGTACAACACAGACCACCTGCCTCATAGACAGTGTCAACACACCATCTGCTGGACATGTGTATAGTGTATTTGTAGCCCACCAATTCTACACATTGGCTGTGCTGTTTGCTGTGACTTTGGAATAAAACAAATCTGAGATCTTTAATTGCCTATTCTAGACGGAATGTCATGCCAATTGTGAATCGTGTGAGGAATCTATGCTGTGTTTACTGGAGCACAAACACAGTCCCGTTTGTCCATTTGTAGATGTTTTATTGACAACGGTGCATGTCTACAGTTTATGCTTTGGAAATGGTTTGCAGCCAGCAGTGTAAAATAAATGCAATTTGTAGTTCATGAGGTAAAAATAAATTTGTGAGCAGTTAAGCCTCTTTGGATTCGTTGTCTTCACCTGGGAGCTTCTCATACATTTTATGATTGGTATCGTAATGCCGTTCTATGTTAACCTTGCACGTTGCATTCACCTGCTTGCAGATTATGACGATGGCACAGTTTTACCATTCTAAAAGCAAAGTAATGTGTGATGTAAGCTGCAAACAAATGTCATGGGATTATGTGGACATGTTTGCGAAGGGGGGACCTGTGGGAACCCATTTTCATCCAGATATCTGGAGGTGAAAGGTCGAGGGACCCCTTTGACCCCAGTTTTTCCCTCCCCAAAATTTAGCCTGACTGGAGCAATATTTTATCACCCTTGCTGACAACCTAGCATGACATAGGCTACTTGGTATGAATGGATTCCTTAAGTCATCTAGTTTCATATGATACCACTACCTTAAAACTGAGATGATAGTATGTTGGAATTGAAAAGGTTAACACATTGTGGGCCACCAGTTTCCAAGGGCCTCCATTGACCCAAAGGCCACATTTTTACGAAACTTGACATATAGACTTCAAAACACCAGATAAAGAGGATTTCAATAGCTTCATTAATTTTATATATGTATGTGTATGCCTGCTTTTATCTACTGTGGTCAGTGGCAGAAAAAGTATGCAGATCTTTAAGTTAAAGCAACAATGTTTTAATGGAAAACATATTAAGAAATTAAAAGTCATGCATTAAAACTGTAATACAGGTACATACATGTGTGCAGTAAAATGTACTTACAATTGCAGCTGTCAGATTAACATGGCAGAATAAAAAGTAAAACATTACCCCTGAAATGTATTAGAAAAAAACACAAGCCTCTTTACAAACAGAAATGCTTAAGTAGAGTGCCATTGCCTGCTTACACCACTTATAAAATAATTTCCTTTCTACCTGACTGTGGTTACAGAATTATTCATTTGCAGGCTTGATTTCAATCTCCATGAAGGTTTCAGAACACAACAGAGAGGGGAAAACATACTGTAGTGTAATACCTTCATAAATAAGATTCACAGGCATATTTCATGGTTGAAGGACATGCTCCTTGTAAATGAGTTTCTTTTGTCTGTTGCTTTATCAGCCAGACATTCACAATGACACCACAATGTAGAGTAGTCTGATATACCAGTTAGAGAAGAATTACTGGATAAATATTTTTCCAGCAAGCACTCAATTCTTCTCATAATTATTTCCTTCACTACCTCAAGTGAAGGATTTTAACTAATTATTATACACGCTGGAGAAATATTAGTTGGTCGGGAAACATTTTCACAGGCAAAAGTGAAACTACCTTAGAAAAGCGTCTTAGAAAAGGTCTATTTGTGTTTTAGGAACCATTAAGAGCAGACAAGATCTCTGTGCCGGAGACAGCGACCAGTAACCGTGTCTTCATGTAATGTTGATGGCCGGCATCAAAAATGGGCTCATGTTTCCTGGCAACAGCATATCGAAACAAACACTTCCTCAGATTTGCCCGGTTTGTTGTTGCCTTTGCAGATATTCCCGGTGCACTGTGGCAAATGTCTGCCCCACAGATACAAGAATGCTGGTATGAGTCACAAAGAACAGCAGAAAAGTCTCTTTTATTCTTCCTGTAGGAATATTGAAGTCCTCTGTCTGGGGAAAGAGCGAACCCTATGGAAGACTATGTTTCTCTATTCTGTCACATCGCTAAAAAGGGTGATGGTGTTTAATAGCAGCCAAAGACATCTAATCACATTATTGAACAATGAATTCGTCTCCGCACAACTTATGGTCAGATAGCTCTAATTTCCGGCACAAAAAAACTTCTCGTTCCAGTACTAGCACATAAAAACAGACAGTGTGACATCCGCTGGCCTCGTCTTGTGGAGGATCTGAGTCCCTGCTCTGTCCCCCTGCTAACCTCTCCAGCCCACAGACCATCTTGCTCATGTTATTTATTGATACGCTCGCACAGTCCACTGGAATTAACAAACAGGACGGTCAATAAAAATCATCCCACATAAGCAATCGGACACCACAAAAGCTCAACACCGCATTCCTCAAATTTTCCCCAACTTAGGCACTTGCAGAGGCAGCTGCACCTTGTTCAGCCTCTAATATTTGGAGACAGTATTTTTAGATGATTTTGACTGAGGAGTTTCAGATGGATATGATTTCACAGAAGTGACACCTTTTGTGATTTATTATTTACGGATAGTAGATACTTGAAGTCCTCAGCTGACTGCAGGGTAACACTACATACTGAATCCTCTGTATCTACAAGCGACTGAATGGTGAACTCTTGAAATAGAACTTTTTCCGTTTTCAACAGCATCTTTGGAAATAGTAGAAAAGTCTATTTAGTCGTGTTCTGCCAGTTTTTAAAATAGTTTTAAATAATTTTTTTTTTTTTTTTTTTTTTTGGACTTTGAAATGCCATTACAAAGTCCAACAGATGGAATCTATTCTGTGCGGTGACGTTCGATATCCAGGTCATCCATCACATAGTTTACTCTCCCCTTCTTTCTTCCATCTCTTTTCTTCTTGCCTCTCAACCTTCCGACCTCTCCCACCAGCTCTCCAGGACTTGTTGCATGTGTGTGCGTGTGCGTGCGTGTGTGTGTGTGTGTTGTGGAAAGTGTTGCCGGGATACAGGTGGAGAGAGAGTGCAGACATAAACAGTGGAGAGGTTCCTTGTTGACTTCTTTTTTACGAGATTGTAAGTCAGTCCACTCCTCTGCCTCTCAGGCTCCATCACACCTTTCTCCACTGGCTGTTTTGAGGCTGAAGCAGGAAGTTTTATGACTCATCACTCACACACACACACACACACACACACACACGCACACTAAACTCGCAAACACGGCACATGGATCGGATGGATGTATGGCCACAGCAAAATTTGTGGAAATATTTTCCTCCCCTCAGCAGCACATGTAGCAACCACACTCAGCTGTCACATGGGTGTGTGTGTGTGTGTGTGGCTCTTTTTGCCATGCGGTGCGGCCTCTTTGTGCTGCATAAAAGCCCACAATCATGCCATACTTCTCCCAGCACAGTTAACAAACCCTTTCAGCAGCCTGTCTCCCACTGTCTGAGAAATGACTCACAGCATTACTCTCTGCAACACCCTGGCCTTGAATACTGAGTGGCAGACCAGGAGGGAGGGAGGGAGAGAGGGAAAAAGAGCAAAGTAAGAACTGACTGTACGTGCCAAGATTTTTTTTTGTAAGAAATGAGCACAGAAGGCTATTTGAGTGACATAAAGGTGAGTGGAAGCTGTTTAGACGGAGTCTAGATGGAGTGTGACAGGCGCAGAGCTGAGGTGTGGATGGTTGACGCTGATGTCTTATGTCACCAATCACCTGTAGCACCACAAGCCTGTCCTGGCACACACGCAACCACATGGATACACACACACACACTCACAGATTACAACGATGATGTGAAAACAGTAGTTCCTGGCTGTTCTTTTATTGGAAAAACAGTCAATACAGCAGGTTACTGACAGCACCAGTCATTCAAGTCACCTTTTCGATACTGCACAGAGAGGACAGGTGATTCTAGGTTGGATAAATTGTTCTAACAGGTTTCAGCAGCCAGCTGTGAAGCACAGCTATCATTGATAGAACAGCATATCAAAAAACAACCACAATAACAACTGAAATCATCAAGCTAGCAAAAGCAATAGTAAAATGAGCTCTGGGCCATAAACAAACTGTTATACTATTATCAAATGAGATATTAAAATGAATGAGACCATGCAACAACCTCAGCCTGAGAGTCAAAATTTTAATAAATTAAGTCACTGAGCTGAATAAATGTATGATTAGGATAAGACCAGGTAGTGTAATAAAGTACAGCTATGACAACAATCTTTTCCACCTCTCTCCCTTGCAAATAAAATAAAATAGGCTAAAACAAGTGTGTGTGTCTGTGTGTGTGTGTCTGTGTGTGTGTGTGTGTGTGTGTGATCTCTACAGCATGGCATCCGTGTCTCCCTCCACAACAGTGGCTTTCTTTTTGTTCGTCTTCTTTGCCTGATTGACGGCGATGATGAAGATCAGAGCTGTGCCGAAAAAAGAAGAAAAAAAAGCAGTCAAGCAGAGCATTTTCAAGTATGATATTGCTTCATGTGAGTGTTTTTACCTATTAGAGATTGACCCTGAAGGATTTAATTTTTTTCCTGTTGCCATAAATGACCCTGAAAAATCTAAACCCACCAATGTGTTTGCCCCAGACAGATGCTGCCACAGTCTGTTCTGTTGCAGGTTTGCTCTACCTCCTGTAAGTCACGGCCGCCCATTATTTTCAAAACCCATTTAAAACCATCTCACTGAGACACGTTGATGTATCATCACGATGAGAAGCACATGTAGTTCAGTGTAGTGTTTTCCTGACATGCCCTTATCTCGCAGCTAATTACTGCATTTACTGGAGAGACTATTTTGACTCTTTCTTTTTTGGCTGTAAACTGTTAGTCAGATCTGGTGGCAGTGAAATGGCAAAACAAAACTCACAGCAGAGTCGGAGTGCAGTGTCTACGCACATTAATCTCCTCATATTTAAGTCTTGCTGAATGGAACTAGTTTTGACCTGACTGCAGCTGAGGTGATTGCGGTGCTGTTGTACTGTTACAAGTCATGCTTGGAAAATACAAGAAATGATTAAAATGATTGATTGTATTTGTCAAGGCAGCGGTAGATCTCTGCAAACTCATACTGCGTTTGACTCCGGGAAGGTAAGGAAAACCTTCATCAGCTTCAGATTTTGGGAAATACATTGGTGGTGGGGTAACAATGGTTAAAAAAAAATTCAGCGATGGTGTCCTTTTAGCTGTTTGTCAGACTCACCGGCAAATCCAAGACTTCCAGCAAGGATGCCGATGGTGGCTCCCATTCCATACTTGAAGCCATGGTCACCTGGTGCAGTGTAGCAGTACCCGAGCTCTGTGCAGTTACATACTCTCACTGGCAGGCAACGAGTAGAGAGCAAAACACAGACGCATTAGACACACATCAGAAACATGATATACAGTAATTAAGGTCTACGCATAACTGGCTACTCACCCTCAAATGATTGTGGGACGCCCAAACCTGCGTTGTCTTTGACAGTAATGGGAAGTGAGAAGGTTTTGTCTTCGCTTGGCTTTTTCTTCATGGTTAGTTTAGCCGATGTACCTGTGCAGCGCACAAAGTGAAAAAGGAGGAATGTACCATGTTTAGGGTCAACCCTACCCTCTAACTTATCAGCTTGCGACATTTTACATGAGCATACCATCAACAGCGACCAGGTCCCAGTTGTGGGATTTCTTGCCGTTGCCAAAGGTAAAAGTGAAGGGGCCGGCGAAGGGGTCTTCATCTGCATCTTGGGCCCGAATGATGACGGGCTGGGGCTTCTGCACACAGATGAAGGCCTGGGACTCTACCAGCTTGGGGGTGTTGTCGTTCACATCCAACAACCTCACAGACATGACATGCTCGGTGGATTTCTCTGGGTTGGCTAAAGAGGGAAAATCAAAACGTATAACTGAGGAATCGACTGCTGTACAAAAGCAACCCCTTGTGTTTTTTAAGGGTCAAACTTAAAATCCAGAGTCAAATCAAAACATAAATAATTATACCCATGAATCCAGTTGAAAGATATAGTATTAACTTCTGTACCAATGATAGAGGAGATAAACATTGACGGAATTTTTCTTGGTTTCAGCATAAACACAAAAGCACTAACTAGGCTGTTACTATGAACTCTGATTTTGTGTTTTGATGACCTGCTGATCAACAATACACAAGTAACACACTGCAACGTGCTCAGGAAACGCGTATTGAACGCGTATTTATCATCTGACCTTTCTCGAAAGCAGTGACAGTGACCTCGAACGTCTCGGCGGTCTCTCTGTCCAGTTTGCCTTTGGCCGTGATCTCTCCTGTGGCAGCATCGATCTGCAGCCAGCCGTGGGCATCTCCGTCCAACTTGAAGCTGCAGTACACACAAATACAATTACTCACAAACCCACTCACTAACAAAGGAGACACCAGAAATCACCCATCATGTAACAAGCATGGGATTCGTGGTCAGAGGAGTTAACAGTTGTCCGTATGGATAAGTTGTCCACTTAGGATAGCAATGACTATCCCAGCAGCAAAATACAAATAGATATCATCCAATGGGAGGTAGATGTGTTACCAATTTAGCCAATGCTGCTATAGGTCTTATTGTTTATGTTTACAATGTGTCAGCACCAACTTATCCCAAGTCACATATTTTACTTAATGAGCTAAGGCGATTCTTATTCGACTCTGAAAAGGAGCTGGTGTGTGTACCCAATCTCTTTGCCCTCTGGGTCCTTGGCCTCCACCTTGAGCAGGACGCCTCCTTTAGAGATGTTTTCAAACACAGCCACATCCAGAGTGTCCAGGCTGAACTCTGGGGCCTCGTCCACATCAGTGACAGATACAGACAAGGAGGCAGAGGAGTCACTGCCGTATTCCAGACCTTTCATCAGGGGCTCAGGGTTACGGGCATCGATCTTGAGCTCATGTAAAGGAGTGGTTTCAAAGTCCAGAGGCTGTTTAAGAGAGAGGTGAGCTGGTTAGAGGAGGGGTCAGATATGCTGAGGGTTATAGCAGAGCCTTTGACCTAAAAGTCATTCAGTAGTCTGGAAGCTACTTAAACAATCAGTAATTCACTTCCCGGGTTATATTCTACCATGCGAGATAACCCAAAACTCTGCTTAGATAAATTTGGCATTAGCCTCTGTGCTTATTGGATGTTTTATTGGTGTTATTGCCACAGCGGCCAAAGAATTACAGGTAGGGAAGCTTTACCTGGAAAACTGGCTAGTATTATGTCAACATGAAGTCCATGAAGACTTTAGATAGACTGTTAAACAGTTAACCCTATAAAGCCATATGTGTATCATATATGATACACATTTTCAATTCCGTTTTTCTTTGTCAGTTTAATCAATACTTGACCAAAATACTGTTGTATACCTTTGAACACTTCCCCTGTTCACCCTGGACCATACCATTGGCACTTCAAGGACATATCATATATCATACACCAGAAAGGTCGTGTAATAACATATTTTTTGAATTTTTTTATATATATATATTTTGTTATAAGACTAAATAAAGGGTTGCAGTTTCCAAAAAATTGGAATTTTCTGCCAATTCTTTCATAGTTCAGGCTTTATAGGGTTAAACCAGTTTAAGATGATAGTTGATCTAAGCTGGTTGTTGCTGCTCAGTGTTGGTTTACTGTTGGCCTTAATTTAGCAAAGCTGGCCCTGTGCTGGTTTAGCTGGTTTAAGTCAAACTAGTCAACCAGCTAAAACCAGTCAGGCCCCAAAACGTCAGATAGAAGACTTTGGGTCATATCAAACCATCCTTTTGTGTGTGCTGGGGATTTGGGTGTGGGTCCCATACCTTAACTACAACCAGTCTGCCCTCACCATCGCCGTCTGTTTCAATGGCAAAGACTTCGTCATCATTACCAGCAGAGATGTGGAACTCAATGCGGGAGCTGCCGCTGCCTGGGTCATCGGCATCTGTTGCCTTCAGGGTCAGCACAGTGTGTCCCACAGGAGTGTCCTCCGCAAGAGTGTGACTCCCATACTGACACCGACAGAGACAGGCAAACACAGACACCAACACATAAATACTAGCCAGTATCAGAGAGATAAGAGACAGTAGCATTTACATGGCCTCAAGTAATGAAGGTCCTTACATCATTCTTCTCAAACAGAGGCAGCTCGTTGTTGATGTCGATGACCTTGATGGTGACTCTGCACTGTGTTGTGAAATCTGTGAGACAGGAGTCATGAGCACTTCAGCATTAAGTGAACACTGATTTATCTGCACTTACTAATGTGTTTCAGCTTGTGCTGTGAGCTGTGTTACCAGGGTCGCTGACACGAACAGTGAGGTGGTACTCTGTGGCATCTTTTCGCTGCAGCACACGCATTGTCTGCATTTGTCCAGTAGGGCCATCCATGGTGAAGGTATTGGTGTCAGGATGCTGGGACAGGATTTCAAACGTGAGCATAGCATTGCCTGTTCCAGGCTCATCAGCATCATGGGCCAGAAGCGTTCCTATTTGGCTGCCTGGAACCGCAAAAACCAGTAAGAGACCAGAAACAACAAAAGGAGACAGCACAGAGGGAAGCAGAAAAGAAGGGGAAAAGAATGTCGTTAGCAAGAGTCAAAGAAATACTTTGGCCAAATAGGACAGAGCTCACTTTTCTGCAGGCAGGTTTATTGTGTTTTACACCATGCAAGGGTATGCTGGTGTACATGCACGGTGTACAATACATACTGTATACACTGATGCCCACACATATCTTACCCATAGGCTCATCCTCCTGCACTTCAAATACACTTTCCTCCTCCCCACACACAGGTGGGTTGTCATTCACATCTTCCACCACAACATGAATCTCCATGGGTGGGTCCACCTCATTGCCATGGCCATCCTCAGCCAACACCACCAGGATGTACTGAAACAGACCCAGGAGTGTTTTTAGGGATGCACCAGTATGTTTTTTTGAGTCTGACACTGATATTCACTATCTTCCCACCCATAATGACTGACATCATTATGCATTTTTGTAAGAACTGCAATACAAGTTCAAGATAAGATAATTGTTTTTTTTAAACTAAAATATGTTGGTTTTACCATTTTGCTAATTTGATAGTTGCCACTCTCACAGTCAGCCAGATATCAACAGCATCGATATCCGTGTTACTTTTTAAAGCTGATATCAGCTGATACTGGCAGTCTGCTGATATTTTGATCCATCCCAAAGTGCTTTTATCAAGATACTATGGCCAAAGGAAAAGATCCATGTACAACCTGTTCTAATGTGTGCATGTGTTGTTTACCATGTCCTTCTCTTCTCTATCCAGTTCCTCCATCAGCTGTATCTCTCCCTCCGTTGTGATGCTGAACGGGAATTTCAGCTCTCGCTCCTTCTGCACTAGCCTATAGACAGCGCTGGGCTCATTGGACTGGACCTGGAGCCCGAGAGGGCAGAGTGGGTAGAGAGGTTACCACACATAGACGTAGTGACTATGTACATGTATATGCTTTAATATATTCACATTGCGCTGTGTGCCTCAACACACCTTAGTGATGACTATAGGGTAACTTATGTCAAGGTGTTCCCTAACAGTGACTGGTCCAGGGTTGATCCACAGGTTCGGCTGCACAACGATGTGCACCTTGGTGTTTCCACTCAGCGCATTCCCTGACGCTCCACCGAGGTCCTGCACTCGCACAATCAGGGTGAAGTCTGGGTCCTCCAGGGGGTCTATGTTTTTCCTCCTCATCTCTGACAACACAGAGGAAATGCAGGTTCCATTCACAGCCAATGTACAGGAAATGAGCTCATTTAGAACAACAAGAGGTGATAATGGCATGGCACCACAGTGTATTCAGTGGATGTTTGGGAGGAGCATTGCAAAATATTCAGTAAATCTATTGTTTTGGAATGCTGAATTGAAACCTAGGTCAGCATGATCAGGTTTTAAGGCTGTAGAAATCAGAGGCTGACTGAACACTGGCTCCAGCTGAGGTCATCAATATAACACCCCGCTAAGCCTTATTATGGATTCCACACCGACAAGGGTTATGGGTTAGGACTAGAGTTCAGTGAAGGGTTCTTGGCTCTTAATCAAACATCTGGTCATCATCTTCCTGTGTATGAATCAGTTTTAATTTCTCTCCACAGGGTCCCTTTCTCCTTTTGATCATGTGCAGAAAACACACCCTCAGATACCCCGACCAGCATCTAAATAAACACAGGCTCTAAGCACACCCCGACACACACCTGCTCTCTCAACACACATGTAGAAGGGGTTCTGCTCGTAGGGGATACTCTGTGCAGGGCAAAACTCCTCAAACTTCCTCTGCAGAGCATCAGTGCTGTGGCCCTCGCCCCTGCTGTACAGGATGGCCTCTCTGGCCTTCAGCATCTTCTCCCCTGTTACAAAAACACACACATACACACATCATACACTCTGCTTCCCCAAATGACATATTTTTTATATGGAATGATTAAGACTGTACAGGTAATTAAAATATTATTGGAATCACAATATGGCAAAGTACTGTCAATAGCTGTCAAAATAACCATAATATGATTTTTATGTCTCTTCTCTCAAAAGGGTCTCCAAATTCTGAAACACAGTACACAGTGACCCATGGCTCCCAGATGTGCACAAGCCTATGCATACACACCCAGACACGAAGTAATCAGTAATCATCATCACGCGACACATTTAGTCAATCTGCCACCAATCAGCAGTAATCTGGAGCACGAGCTGAGCTGCATAATCTGGGTTTACAGTGGCACTATAGTACCAGATTACAAGCAGAGATGGACAGATTATAGATTTTCCCACCGACAGTGCACCCAGCACCCAGTGTCACTGGCTGTGTTCATTTTGTGTACATCTGTGTGTGTGTGTGTGTGTGTGTGTGTGTTACCCTCTTCTGTGGTGGAGATCACTCCAGTGACAGGGTCAATCTGGAAGAGAAGTTTGTTATGTCTGTTGGGGATCTGGCTGACAAGGCTGTAGCTGAGATGAGCGTTAGGAGTCTCGGGGTCGTCCAAATCCGACGCAAACACACGGACAATCGGAACACCTGGAGCAGCAGTTAGACTGATGTTAAATGCATGTCAGAGTGAGAAACTGGGCTGGGTAGATTAACACAGAAAATCCATAGAAAGTAACACTCTTTAAGCTGTATGTAAACTCTCAGCCATGTTAACCACAGGGGAAAGGGTCTCTGTGATGCATAGATATTACAAAAATAAGAGAAAAGAAACCAAGCCTTTGTAGTGGTAGAGGTGTATTTACTCTAAATGTAAATTATGTATCATGCTGCATAGCCATATTTACTATTCAACGACCACAGTACATGTTTTTATCTGGGCAACTGTTCACTTGGATAGCTGCCTGTCTACGTTAGAAGTCGCTCACCTCTCCTTAACCGTAATCCTTTTAATATTTGCCTGTACACAAGTGTGAGCACACATGCACAAAGTCACTGAGCAGACAAAAACCATTCACTGGTGTCATACTGATGACTAACACACATACACATACGCACACACCCACACACACACATACCTGCAGGATTGTTTTCTTTAACCATGGCAGTGTAGTCAGTCTGGTTGAAGAATGGAGCGTTGTTGTTGACATCCAGCACATTTATGGTCACAAAAACTGGGCCCTCCACTACTACACTGTCTGTCAGCGCCTCCACCTGGATATGGCCACACACAAACACACACACACACACACACACACACAAAATGATGTTAATCTGCCGGAGTCCACGTATGAAATTTCTCTCAAGTTTGCGTGTGTGTTATTAGGCACTGATGACCAGATTACCCCGATAACATAATGGTCGTCTTTGGCCCAGTCTAGAGGCTCGTCCAGGTAGAGCCATCCATCATCAGAGATCATAACAACTTGCGCTCCTTCTCCATTCAGCCTGAACCCATTCACATTTGGATGGGATGATATGAACTATAGAGAGACAGAAGGAGAGGAACAGAGAGTGACACAAGTTATAACCACAAGACAGGAATCAAGTGTTTTGCAGTGTTTTTTAGAATGTGGACAACTTGACCAGGGATTTGATGTAGAACAGAAAAAGCAAGCTGGTTTTAACATACATTTCAGGTGACTGGATCACAAGTGGACAGCGTGAACCACAGCAAAAACACATTGTGATCGCATCACCCAAACAACTTGCTGGGGTGTTCTGCGACCCATTTGACCACATATCAATTGTAGTGTGAACAATAATGTGCCCTGATGTGCCCCCCAAAGTCTGAACACCAGTGGTCGGTTAGGTCACCTGTGAGACACATGATAAAGACGTCTTGGCTGTCCACTTGTGTTCAGATCAAACAAATAATAAACAGGGTCTATCATACTCGTGATGTGATTATCTGTCATGATCATTAATGCCGCAAGTCACAATTTTAATACCGTGGAAGGGAAATTATCAGCATTTTGTAAAGAATCAGCCACATTGAGACCAGTGGGGTGTTGCATAAATTGTGGACTGGGGCTTTAATGAATAACTGCTGTCATTACGTAGCTTTCTTTCAGTTATGTCACTTTCCCTGCAAAGCTGACTTTGTCTCGGTTAAAGTCAAGCTGTCATGACAAAGACAAATGTAAACTGTGCAGGGAAAGTGGCATAACAGATTGAATGACATGTATAAGGACAACAGTGGTAGTGGTAGATTTATGTCACTCTTACGAACAAATACAGTGCGACTGATGTATTTTCTATAATTGGTTTTGGAGCCTGCATGAACAGCCAGCTGATCAGAGCATGAAACAGAAAAAGAGGGAAACCATATGAAGCACAAAACAAGAAAATTATTTGCCATAGTGCTGCAAATCACATGCACTTCAGAGCAAATAATGGGCAAAAATAGGCTCAGTAGGGCGGCTACTTAGCCACAACACACTTCAAACTTGGCGTTATTCATCAGAAAACACCAACAGATTATTTCTGTGTTTTGTGCATTATATACTGTTGGTTCCCAACTGTATTTTACATAATGGGTTTTGTTCAGAGGTTCCTCTTGGGTGGTTTGTGTGCAGTACCTGATAAATAGGATAGGGTACTGGTGTCGCCTCAGGTACATCCAGAACCTTGTTCTCTAACGGGCCCTTCTTCTCCTCCAGGCCCTTCCCACCAGCCTATCAAGAGCACAGAGACAGAAGCCAAGGGTCATCAAGTACTGTACAGTTCAGATCAGGCTGAGGTAAAACTGTACCCATCAAACTCACGCCCACCCTTCCCCTCTCTCACTATGTATAAGCCAAATGAAGGCAGACGCTGAGTGAGTTTGTGCAGGCCAGTTATTTATTGAACCACACATGCACAGCTAGTGAGGGGATTCTTATATTTCACTACAGGACAGGAGAGCAAAGTCTACATGGACGTCCTGACATTCAGTTTAGTCACACTTTACAGTTCTTGACTCACATTTTAATAAGTTGCCAATGGCTTCCTTGCACATAAACCCATTTCTTTGACCTCACAGATGCTTACTCACATTGTTTTCCATTCTACCTCTTGAAACCTGTATATTTATAGTGCACCAAATATCCAATAAATCTGCAAATGTGCACCTTATATATGGCTAAAAACTAGGTGTTAAAATATACGAATAATACAAACCATTAATTCACACTGAATGAGTCACAGAAAACTGCATACATGTATTTGAATATTTACTGTGAATATGTAATATGTATGAAAATGTCATGTAGACAGCAGTGGGATTTGGCCGCGCTGTGTACTCACAGTGCCGAGCAGGAGCAGGAGCAGCAGCAGATGAACCATAGGTGTCATGATAAGACTGAGGAGGAGGAGGAAGAGGAGGAGGAGGAGGAGGAGGAGGAGGAGGAAGAGGAGGAAGAGGAGGAGGAGGAAGGATAAGGAGGCAAGCAGTTGGGAAAAATGGACAGGGAGGAAGGGGAGGTTCGGGAGGAGGTGTGGTACAATAAAAAAGAGAATTTAGATTGCAAACACATTATCATCTAGTGACTGTCACATTTTCACAAAGCATATACAGATATACAGGCATACAGAGTTCTTGCTATCTAGATAGAACCAGGTGTAGACAGCAAAGAGCAGGTTTGGATTATGTATCTAGCTTTGAAAACAAATCCAGCGCATTCTCCTCTCCATACAGCGCAGCCTGTTATTGATTCTTTTAGACAAGAGCCACTCATAAAAACTTAAAGCTCATTCTCAAGCAAAGAAAATCTGTCGGCTGCCCCTGAGGATCCCTTCATGTACACGCTATCTCACTCTCTCTCTCAGTCAGACTTTGAGCTGAGGGAGAATCTAAAATCTTACCATGTGTAGCTCCACCCACACAAAACAGATAAACTGCCTCACTAAGCTCCACACCACGCAGAGAAACTGAAAGTCAAAACTTAAGCAGCATTCCATATTTAGTCATTGAAGGCTGCCGGGCCTGACCGTCACGTTTGAGAGGTTAAGTCGTTTTGATTTCCTCCCTTAACTCAGCTCCCACTGGGCATCCGTAAGACTTGAGCATTCAGAGATGAGTCAGATGTGTGTAACCCCAAAGACTTCACTCTCTCAGTCTACAGTAACATCATGGGTCTGATTGGGTATGTGCACACACATTCATGTGGGCTTTAAGAAACAATGGACGGAGGAGAAAAAGATTGTCTAATCTCTTAAACAGTTTCTAAGTGCTCTGCAGTAGTATCATTAGCATGTCCAAAACAACTGATAAGCTTATTTTCACCTTTAAGATGACAGTAGTGTCTGAATATGTCTGTAATTTAGAGGAATAAGCACAAGAAAGGCATGAGACTGCTTTGAAACCCTAAGAAAATGTGACTCATACTCACAAATGTTATACAAAACTCACAAAAACATTTATTTAGAGATCACCCAACAATCCTACTCAAAATCATTGACTGTGTGCTCAATCAATATTTCTATAATGTATTGATAAATGAGCATGCTTCAGATTCTTGGATCTGTAGAGTCTAGCTGAGAGAGAAGGGTGAGGCAAGTGCCACAGAAACTGAAGGTGACATTGAGTCACGGCTAATGACCTTTTCTGCCACCGCACACTTTTGATTTCGCAGACCTGTCACAATGCGGGCCTAACTTTGCACCCCACCCAACACTACCAAGCACGACTTTGATTTAACCTTACCTGAAACCTAAAAAGCATTTATCAATACTTTTGGCTGCAAGTTGAAAATTTCACGAGCCCAGCTGACTGGCATACATGCACCACCAAGCTGTTCACTGGAGATAAGAATTTACAGGCACACACCTATACTGAAACTATGCTTTCCGATTTGAAACATTTTTAAATATGGAATCCACTGTATCCAGCGGGAGACTGATAGATGCATTGACATTGTCCTCAGACACAGAGGAAGCCAAGCTAAATTTCAGCTGTTAGGATCCCAAATGTGTTCAACAGAGTCCCATTTAGGCTCTTTATCCAGCTGCCAAATGAGGAAGAGCCCCTTGGGGGTCTCCGGGTTGGTCATTACAGAAATGCCAACACCTGACACACAGGCCCAGCCAAAGTCAAGTCAAGATCACAATTGCTAAACAAATTTACAACATCACACACACTAAACATATACTGTACAATCATGGGACTATAAAAACTGACAGACAAAACCTTGCCCCCTAAAGCCATACCAAAAATTCTGATCAATTCCAAAACTGGGAGACAGGAAAAGTAAGGAGACGTACCTTGCTGGAGAGAGAGCGAGTCACTCCTCAGACTTCAGAGAGTTCCTGCAATCCTATCCTGTCTGGTAAAACGTTAACCAAGCGTTAACCAGCAATGTTTTATTGGACCTAATGATTGTCTAATCACCCAGCCCTCATACCTCCTACCCAGCCAATAGGGAAGCAGGAGACAAGGGAACAGAACAATGATATAGTAGTGTGATTTATTAAAAGGCAAAGAACAAATCTGACAGGCAAAATCACTCACTTTTTCACCTATTCGCTCATTATTCCTGCAGTATTAGCACCATGTGTGTGCTTGTGTATTAAAAACACAAACCGCTCATAGGAATGTAACAGCATGGGTCAAATTTTGTTCTTGTCTGACCATCTCACCTGTATAAATCTGATATACAGTGAGAACAGAGTTAAAAACAGGCAACATGTCTCATCAACTAAAGCCATTCATTGGAAAAGTTTCTCATTTCCCTCAGACTTTGACCTATGAACTTCTGCACTGTTTCCTGTCTCTGATTTTTCCATTGGGGGGTGTGCCTGATAAGGAGCTGTGCACAGACAATAGCACTGACAGAAGACACTCCAACTGACTCATAATAATAAAGTAGCATGGTGCATCCGGGTGTTTAAATGGCTGAAGGCACATGCCATGTAATCATGAAATCTGTGGGTTTGATTCCAGATCGTGATCACTGTTGCATCTTTTCTTTCCTGTCTGAAGAAGAAATGCCTTATTAGTGATCTAAATAAATGTCAGACTACATTTTGACATGGAGTATTATCCTTATCTTGTCGACTCGTCCTTGCAGATAGATAGGATTATCTTGTACACAGACAGACACATATGCTACCACTTTTGAGGTGAGAGCGGTGAGTTTACTAGCTCTAGAGGGTCACTCATTTATGTGATCTGCAACCACAGGAAAAAACAGGCTGGGAGTGAGTCACTATTTCACACGGCCTGTATTTAACCAAAACATGTGATTGTAAGGTTGATGATTAGGAAGATGAGGGCACCACTGGAGACAGATCTGGCTCCAACATGGGCCCATGTACGCTGCTCTGCCTTGATCCTGTGTCCACGCAGTTTGGTAGACATCAAGGCTGGCATGCACCAGCACCATCTGCCTGATACACCCTCGCTTGAACATACAAAACACACGCCTACTTGTCTCATCAGTGTGTTACCTTGGCAACACATTTCCCTGCATTTTACCGCTTTCTGACATGGCTGAGTTTGGGTTCTGAGCAGCCAGTGTCTGAATGTGACGTCCACTGTCACACTGTGACCCTAATCTCCGATCTGTCCCTGAGCAGTGAAATGACTGTCCCCAGTCACTATCAGGGCACTGTCTGGAAAACACATATGGACCTAATTTAATTTCTCAAAGTTCAACTTTAATGTCACCACCTGACTCATCTTCTCTCAACTCACTAGTGGTGCTGCTGAAAAGCATGTAAGTGTGTGTCTTTTGTGTGAAAGCTGAGTCATCCATGGCAGTATTTCAGCTTAGACGACAGAAAAAGGGACAGGGTTTTTTTTTTTTTTTTTTTTTCCAAAGGAGAGATGCCACTTTATTCCAATCAGAAACAATGAATCCAGAATGGAAATTGCTTCCACGTAATATGGTACATTGCAAATAACCTGGGAACAGTTTATAAATAGCAAAATACAGCATATTATAAATAATATGAAAGTAACTGCTAACTGGTAGTCATACAAAAACACTGAAAGACATTTAATAATCAGCAAAGCATACAATTAGTAATCTTGGCACTTGGGGAGAGAAAACAAATTCAGCAGGGTGAGAGAAAATGTAGAGACTGGGATGAGAAACGAGAGAAAAACAGAGAGAACGCTGAAGATAATCTAACAGATTTGTTCACATAGAGAAATGAGTAAACACATGACAACATCCTTTCTCCCAGTCTCCACTGGCTGCTCTCCCTCCAGCCTCCAAAGTGTCTGCCACACAGACATAAGACATGTCCTTATGGCAAGTTAACAATTCTCCACTGGCTGATGATCCAGTCCATCACAGAGGCTGGCAGAGCTCAGGTGAGTCCGTCTAATTTAGACTTCAATATAGGGACAGCGGTGCCCAAGTGTTAGACACACTGCTCATATGCACAGTGTTTTCTCTGCTAAGGCTGGGTGTGGACAGAGTGAGGAGTGGGATTGAACCATCCAACTTTTAGCTCTGTTTGAGAGCAGATTTCAGTCCCTTCTGCTCTCCAGCCTGTAGCTGATTCACCTGCTCATGGGAGCAGGATGGACGTGGGAACAGGTGTCTTCTGGCTCCTAGAGCACAGACAAGTCGTGGCAGGATTTAGACTTCAGCCGGAACGCCACGCTGGCATTGTTCTTCGCCACCATCTTGTCGAGGAAACGCTTGGCCTTCATGGGCAGGCTCTCTCTTCGTGCATGAGAGTTTATGTGCCTGCGGCGCTCGTTGGCTTCCTTGGAGTCTCGGCGCAGACGCAGCTGCCGCACTATGCCGTGGAAAGCCTCCCAGACGTTGTGCTGCATGGCAGCTGATGTTTCAATAAACTTACAGTCGAACACAGCAGCACATGCACGGCCCTCTGAAAACAAGCAGAGCACACAAAAAGTTAGACAAGAGCAAACCATGTTCACTGAAACAGAGAGAGAGAAACACACACAGACACACACACACACACAGACACAGACACAGACACACAGAAGGATTGTGTCTCCTCACCACTGACTGACACCTCTCTGCATCGGACCAGGTCACACTTGTTCCCCACCAGGATGATTGGTGTGTGCTGGGCAGGACGGTGGCGGCGGAGGGTGATGCGGAGCTCAGAGGCCCGCAGGAAAGAGGCCCGGTCAGTAATGGAGTACAGCAACAGGTAGGCATCACCTGTCTGCATAGAGTGCTCCAGAGCCCACTCGTCCTCACTCTGCAAAACACAGCCACACAAGTTAGAGAAAAGACATAATTATATTGCTAGACGCTCTTGCAGGCTTGCACACAGGCTTTGATTTACAAAATTCAAATAGTCTCACATCCCAGGTCTTTTCCCTTTTCCTCACCTCTGTATCCCATGTGTTCAGCAGAATTATAGTTGCAGTCTCTCCATCCACTTCGATTGTCTTTTCACACACTTCATCTGAAACACACAGGGACAAGCAACTTAAATTTGTGAAATCACAGAAACATTAGATCTGATGGTGCTGATGATGTACTGAGTTTAGTGACTTTTATATATCTTCTTACGCTACCGCAATGCCTATATATTCCCTATAGGGATTTATAGTTATGCTGCGATGGTTGGATAGTATCGCTCTAAAATGTATTGTGAGATTAAGTCAGATCTTCTCTGTTTGGGGTGACCATGAAGTTTAGGCTATGTAAGCAGCAGCGCTACAGTGATGGGGATTGGGAAATCAACAGGTGATGCTGCCATAGTCACCAACATCCTCTCACCTCCATACAGCTCGCAGTCCTCACTGTCCATGCCGTCCGATGCTCCGGCGAAGATGCTGGCAAAGGACTTCTTACCGACCCCGTTGGCCCCCAGCAGGACCACACGGATCGGACTCCCGCCGGTCGGCTCACCGGAGGAGTCGGTGGAGATGACGGAGTCCGAGGACGACCAGCTCCCGCGGCTCCCGTCCGACTCCCCGGTGGAGCTGATGCAGGACTTGGAGCGTGAGATGCAGGCGGGGACCCGGGACAGGAGGCTGTCCTGGAGAAGGTGGCTGTCGCAGATGCTCCACCGGTGGAGCTCGGTCTGCAGGCGGAGGCTGTGCCGGCGCACACTGGACAGCATGGTGCGGGTGACAATTAGGACGAACTTGAAGAAATAAAAAAATAAAAATAAAAACGACCCACGACTGGATTACCCGAATGCGGAGGGATTAACCACACGCAGGGTGATGGAATTAAATTCTAAGTAAAGCAAATTAAAAAGGTCGGTAGACCAGCCTAGGGCCACCAGTCGGTGGTTATCACACGGTAAACCACCAGCAAAAACAAAAAGCAGCTAGATTTTGAGGAAATTGCAAATTTGTAGTTTTCCCCTTAAATAAATGTAGACTATTGTCACGTGTATCCCCTACTTATGGGGCGTATAGGTCTACTACAAATTTACCTCCAAACAATAAATATCAATTTAACACAGCCCCAAACAGAGACTGAAGACTGTTCCATTAAAAACAGGTTGGGTGAGTTGGTGCTCCTCTACATCCCCTACCGAGGAGCATCTAAAGCTGGACAGATGCGAAGTTACTCAAAGCGCGCGCACAGATGCAAAAGCGTGCGTGTGTCCCAAAAAAGTCAGATTGTCAGATTTAATTCAGGCAGTTAAGGAGGAAAAAACACCGGTCATCGTCCCGGAACAGGCACTTAAGATGTGTTGACTTGTTGATGTCGCAGCCGCCGTCTGTCTCCTGTAATCTCCATCTGAGACGGTCTCGCTAATGCTCTGCTGGGGCTTCCCCGGCGAGGTTTATATGAAGAGGGGAGGGAGTCACAGAGAGAGAGAGAGAGAGAGAGAGAGAGTTTTCCTTGACATCATCCATCCTCTGTCTGCTCATCCTCCTTCTCCTTGTAGGCCAGTGAAGTGACGTCTCCTCTGTTGCTGTTGAGTAGCAGGTGATAATTTGGTGATTGTCCATCTGATTGGTGATTGGTTCTCCTGGTCCAGCTCTGTCAGTCCTGGGTTTGGTTTCAGGTCTGCGTAAAAGCACTGGGCCTGTGCTTGTGCTGATAGATGATTTTTTATGAATCTCCCCTTTAGCTGTGGTGATCTTCCTGGTAGAGGGAAACGCTGCCTTACTGTCCTGTCTGGAAAACCAGCTAGTGGAGAAAATGTCTCTTGGCACTGGCTCTCTTGTTAAAGACATCCCCATTTTCAGTATTTTCATTGCTTTGAACTGTTAAGTAAACATGATAAATCAAAACCAATGTTTTTTTTTTTTCTTTTATGTATCTTTTAAATGGGATTTTAAATGAAAAAATCCACCCCCAAACTGTTATAAAGCGACTATGAACCTGATGCATCTTGCATTTCTGGACCACATTTTGTTGTTTTGTGTTGTATAGTAGTATATACTTTGCCAAATGTCAAAGTTGTGACATTATAGGGAGACATTAGTGGTGCAGCTGCAATGAAGTTTCCTAGCAACTTTGTCAGCTAACTAAAACATCAGTGATATAAGAGTGATATCATCATCATCATCATCATCATCATCAGCATCACCATTTTATTTATTTAAAACCTCGGAAAACACATTGAGAGACAGCCTCATTTTCAGTGGTGCTGAGGTACATACAATAAACACTGACATAACTAAAATCAAAAAGCAATAAAAAGAATACATGGCCATATTGATTACAAACAGATGTCTCCCTAGAGCTACTTGAGTTGTGTCTACCAAGTCGCCCCAGCTGACCCAAAATGCAATGCAAACGCAAGACATGTTGATTTTGAGTAAGGCATGAAGCCAAACTGTCACTTTTTCTCAACAAATTACCGTTCATTCCACATACAGAAACATCCCACGTCTTTATTTTGTTGTTGAATGTCTAGGAAATGTGTGAAGTCTCTTACTGAAGTAGAAGCAGCCTGAGTAAACTCAATAAGCCAGATGAGCAGATTACAGCACTTCACCACAAAATAACTCACAGAACGCAGAGTGTAGAAATTCCCTTTAACCGGAACACTTTTGATAATGTCATCTTAGTCCTTTCAGTCATGACATATGTATGCTTCATTAATTAAGTTGTTAGTGCATGAATTGATAAGAAGATCTGATCCAAGCTGCTGCCTGTCCGGTCTGAGAGATACCTAACACAGGTGCTAGATTACACAGGACAAGTGAATCCCTGAATCCCAATTTATCAAACTCTTGACTGTCTTGATGCCTATCTGACTAGGAATCACATATCATGGAGTAGTGTTTAAATGGATAAACAGATTCACTAAAATTTTACCTAGTAGTTTTATTAATGCCTTTACAGCCCAGCCCAGAGGAGCACTGCTTTTCTCCAGAGAGAGTAAATAAATTGAGTTGATTCATTGAAACTGCACCTGTGACTTTCAAAAACCATGATCTGAGGTAGAGAGACATGTTCCCGTCTCAGTGTCATCAAAACGGCGGTGACTGTGGGAGTGGCAGGCAGAGTACAGCCACTTTCTAAAGCAAACACCTCAAGGGCTCTGGCAAAGCTGATGACTGAGTTTATTATCAGAAGGATCAACACACCCTGGACACATTTATATGGCGGATTTAACAACTGCAACGCTATCAAGAGTGGCGTGAAGACAATGTTATCTGGCAAATTAACTTTCCAATGACCTATCTTTTTTCAGGACAGGTTCTAAAAAGGTCAAAAATGCAAAAACCTAAACATAGCTTGTAAATCCGATCACTGCAGCTGCAGGAGCTATTGAATAAATGCATTGAGAAGAGGCTAAGCATCTAAGCCTTAAATCTACTGTCAGCATCACCAACAGATTGTTATGGGTCAGAAACCACCAGCTGGTATTTTGTGAATGGCCCATCTAAGAATAAACACAAATGCCTGCAGAGTCCCTACATCACACCATGTACCCTCTCAACTTATTAACATCAGCATTTCATTTGCCAAAGGACATCACATGCGTGTTTGTGTGTGTGTGGCTTTGAGAAAGAGCGAATGAGAGCAGAGTTATTACAGTAATTGTAGGATTATGCTGCTTATTCGGCTGTTGTTTTTCAGGACTTCTGAAACGGGTTGTGGCCTGATCTAGTGGACCTGCTGCTGTGTATTACAGCTCTGATCTGATCTGCTGTGATCTGCTGGACAGATGATTGGGCGACATTAAATCCTTGTTAAGTGCTGGAGCAGGACCAGGATCAGGAGAGAACAGACTGACAGGGTGGTAGAGTAGATGGCTGTTGAGCAGAAACCTTTTTGTTTTGTTTTACAGCTGCATAATGTAAAAAGTATTTAGTTTCATAATCAGTCCAGTCATATGGGAACAACGTCATACTTAAACACACTCACACATACATACACAAACCCCACACTCCGACTGTTAAATGACAGGCTGGGTCGGCATGACGTACGACTTATCAAGTGTGCACCTTCCTTCACATATTTCTTAAGCATGCAGCAGCTCCAAAAGCTCTAACACCTCTACAATGAACATAACCATGCTCATGCACATTACCCTGACAATGAACCTTCACCTGGAAGCTTTCAAATGGCCCATTTAGCAGGCCACAAACGTATGCTGTTCATGTAAAACACATCTGAAAACATAAAGTGGTCCAACTTCCATTCAGTAAATCCTCACTCAGGAACAGCAGCGACTTTTGGCATCAGAGCATCAGGTTCTGCATGGATGCCAAGTATGGGGCAGGAAATTATTTAACACACGGTACTTTAAGTGCTGCTGTAGGACATAATCCACCCCACAAAACCCATCAGATGTATTGTTATGCAAAAAAAAAAAAAAAAAAAAAAAAAAAAAAAAAAAAACAACATTTTGGACTTCACAGAGCCTCTCAAACCTCTCAAAGAGTTTACAAATGTTTACAAACCTCATGCATTGAAACTTACTCACTGGAAATTAATTTGTCAGTGCTAGAGCTCAGTTAAAATTGAACAGGCAATCACTCACATCCATTCAAATTTAACACACTGGCTGCAATAACCACATAAACAAGTCTAATTATGATCAATACCTGACAGTTTGTAAGGGTGATAATTACCTGAGGCTCTCACAATACATGAGCAACAATAATAACACCTATTTTCCAGTTATGATGTACATATATATATTTCTGGGTTATCTCATCTTAGTTTTTTTCAATATTTCCAATTTCTTTACTTGTCATGATATTTGGGTCTTGTGATTGCTTTCCATTCTGATAACAACCGTACCTTGAGAGAGAAAGCTATGCAATACATTTAGTATTGCAAGTCTGTATTGAAAATATGTCATGCTTTTTAAGTATCATATTGATTGTGTCCATAACCTGTATCCTTAAATATCGTCCAGCACACATCAGCTTCACCTATTAAGGTACAAATGATAATGAAAGGTGTGTGTGTCAGCTGATGGATCTAGAGGGATGGGCGGAGGATGTCACAACGAGAGAGGATATTGAGGCAAGTTACTGCAAGGCACACTGACATTTTTTGATACTGGTACTGATACTGTTTTTTTCTCACTCATATTTTCTAATACCAGTATTGTCGATTTTCAGTATTTGGGCAATATATCGATCTTGAAATATCAATGTTGTGATATGAAACTAGATTTTGTGCTGTTTTTTTCCCAGTTTCCCAGTTTTAAAGACTGAAATTTTCTGAGCATAACAGGCAGTTCTATTGCTCTATTATTTGTTTCTACTAGCTTGGTCCAATTCATATCCAATTACCTTGTGAAATAACCAATTGTCATCCCTACAATATCATCACAAGACACGGTGATGTTTGATTTTCCCTAAATACATGACATGTGCACAATAAGTTATGCTTTTCAGACATTTTAAACCTACAACCCTAACCAATTTTTAAATGGTAAAAAGTGTTATGAGTGTGGAAGTTAACACTACCTGTGACAAGTAATGACTCAATCATGAAAATTAAAGCTGAAATTACATTAGACTAACAAAAATTGTGTTTCTTCAACAGTGACATTTCTTTGGTTTCAAAATCAGCCCACACTCCACTAGGCTAGATAAACGACGGTATCCACTTGAAAGCACTTCAGCTCAGTGAAACAAAGCAGAACTTCAACACGTACACACAAATATTCAAACAAAGCACTTCTGTTTGTTTCAGTCGGCTGTAAAACCATAATCAGCCAATACCAAATGTCTGCCAATATATTGGTGCATCACTAATTATTGCTTGGCTTGGAGATTCGGTTGCAAAAATCTTATTACTGAGTGACTGCACTTCATTTTTTTTTTTTTTTTGCCAAATGTAGGACAAGGAGATG
This sequence comes from Myripristis murdjan, assembly GCF_902150065.1. Lineage (NCBI taxonomy): Eukaryota > Metazoa > Chordata > Actinopteri > Holocentriformes > Holocentridae > Myripristis > Myripristis murdjan. The sequence goes on from NC_043995.1 coordinate 18,722,444, forward strand.
CAATTACACAGTCAATGCCTTGGTCTAGAAATCCTTGTGCAACACTCAGAGGCAAAAAAACAGAGGCAATGCAACATGACATAACATCCATTGAATAAGCAAGGTGAGAGATTAAATAAAGGGTAAACCAGGTTAATGGATGTTCTGTGTGTAAAAAGAGGAGAAAGCAACACATGGAGCTCATATAGCTACTGTATTTCAATGGGCGATATGAAGTTTAAAAAAAAAAAAAAATTTGGATGAGCACAAATGTTAATCAGATTTTAAAATCCAAGGGAGAAGACAGGTTTATCACAGGGGTTTTCATCACAGACGTTTCAATGTATTAGGCCTGCAAGTTCTGCAAAGGGTTTAACAGTAAATTTTAGTTTTTCAGTGCCATTTGCCATCAATAGTTACTCGTAGCAACAAGCCAAAGAGGTCTAAACCTGCACTGCCACCCAAGGTCAAGTGCCTTGTAAAAGGCTGACTACCTGAAGAAGAAAAAAAAAAATTCAGGATTAGGCTGTCGAGAGAGAAGCCCAATAGAGAAAAGTGGATGATATAAAGACAGACACAGAATATCACAGGATAAGCAGGGTTATGGGTGTTACTTTCCCTCGGGACAGGGGCTAATAAGGCATTGAGCCCACATTGGTTAAGTTGTATTTCAAGGGTCAGTTTTCTGTATTACCAGTGAGTTCTGGTGCAAATAAAAAAATGTCACGCTCCTGTGGACTATTCCCTAATGGATGGCTGGATTAGTACCCTGAAACTCCAGTTCATCCAATCTGTGCCATCCCCCCTGGAGACCTGAACTTTAAGCCCCATCAAAATGGGTCTGTTCAAGGCCTGGTGCATAACACTCTGGTGTGTGCATCTGCTGTTAGTACTCTTACACAAGTGCATGTTATTAATGCCTCTTGTTGCCTCTAGGACTGAGATTTATGAATGAGGTATAAGAATCGCAACTATAAGTGTTAATGCCAGTGGTTTGGTCATCCATCCTCTGCATTCGTATCTTCCAAAGAGAGGCTGGCAATAAATGTCCAATCTGTGATTCAGTCTCTCCATCACAACAGCAGTACACGTCTCTCCCATTCCAGCAGTGGAAAGTCATTCGTTCAATCCATTCGCCAAGTCGTTGAGCTGTCGAGCTGGAGCACAGAGCTTTAAAGAGGGATTGGAAATGCGTCCAGCATTGGCCAGTAACGGCTTTACACTGACAGACAAATTCCACCTCATGCACCCAGCGGCACATGGTCTCTGAGACGGATAGAGATGTGTTTGAATCAAAATCCTGCTTGGATGTGTGACACACGTATGTCGGACACGTGTTCGGTAAGATAGTGCTACAATTCAATACTTGTTACCATTACTGAAAAAAAGAAAAGATGCTCACATTGCAAAGGCATGAGTTGGGAAAAGGCAATAGTTGTACAAAGTTGCCTGGTGACCGTTGCTATGCCACTATTTTTTGTCTCAGGCTCAGACTACTCTCTCTGATGGTCTGCAGTTTCATAGTTAGAACTGCAGCTACTACTACTGTGTATTTTAACTGTCCCACATTAATGACTCTATGAAGAAAAATCATAATGCAAGTTTTTGTTAAGTTTATATCAGGCTGCACTTGTTTGAACTATGACATAGGACTGGTCCTATCAGTTTAAATTCAAGCTGTAACCAGAGAAACAGCGAGTCTCTGCCCTATCATCGTACTGCATCAAACACTCCAGAGGCCCAAACTGGCCCCAGACCCAGAACTGTCTTTTATCATGAGTAAGCCTGACAACACAAGAGATCCAGTTATACAACAGTGTTGTTTAACAATCACGCAGAGTGCTGATGATCACATTATAATCATCTTGTTTATGTAAAGATACATTACACTGGAGCAAATTCAATCAGACAGACGCATACGCAAAATAAATCATCTGTAAATTCAGGACATGCGCAAACAATGAAACCCACAACTCCCACGTAGCACGTAACTGTGTTGAAGACAGTGTGCAGAGCAAAGTTATCCAAAACAACTGACTGAATAGATTGGTGTGCCCTACATCTAAAGCTCAAATTACTCACTAGAGAAGGGATGCATGCACAGTCGCTGTGTCACATAAGCTGGGGTAACAACAATTTAGCCATAACAGACTTGTCCTTGTTTCTTTATATTAAAAAAATACTTATTTATCTTCTGCCGTAAGATTCTGATCAAATTGTGCACTCACTATCCCGTCATCTTGCAGGCAGGCTTACAGCTTCCTTTTAATGGATAGTTATATACACATTGTCTCCATACCTGATAGTTTCTCATCAGTGGGCTAAAATATATATTTCCAAACAATATTATAGATCTTATTCTCATAGTAAATATTGCTTTGGACAATAACATAAGAAACTCTCTCACACTCTTTCTAACATCTAAATAAATCCTCCAAGGACACAAACAGTCGGGATCATTATATACAAACCGAGATGCTGTTCATTCCTACAAAGGGGTTTTTCTGCCATTCCTTCACTGTTTATTACACACATTAATACTGAATTCAGTTTATTTAATGAGGTGTCATACAAAATC